>NC_080378.1:55076806-55153275 GCF_014773155.1 Arachis stenosperma | reverse complement strand
TTGAACAGTGGTTTGGTTGTCCTCTGTCAATTTTCCTTGTTTGGCTTTTTGCTCTTTTGAAAGTGTTATTCAAGGTCTTTCCACTCCTCAATTGAACTGCTTGGCACTCCTCAGTTATCTGGTTAGATATGCTGTTTTGCTTGATTCAACTGTAGTTCTATGCTTTTATTAGCAACTTTAGTTTCATTGAGCATCTCTTTAAATTCTGCTAACTGTTCTGTCATCAGGAGCAGTTGTTGATTAAGCTCATTCATCTGTTCTTGAGGATTAGGATCAGTGACTAATGCCATGACTTCCTCCTTTGGGACGTGCTCATTGCTAGAATACAAGTATTGGTTTCTAGCAACAGTGTCTATGAGCTCTTGAGCTTCTTCAATTGTCTTCCTCATGTGTATAGATCCACCAGCTGAGTGGTCTAAAGACATATGAGCTTTTTCTGTAAGCCCATAGTAGAAAATATCTAACTGGACCCACTCTGAAAACATTTCAGAGGGACATTTTCTTAGCATACCTCTATACCTCTCTCAGGCATTGTAAAGGGATTCATTATCCTCTTGTTTAAAGCCTTGGATGTCCAGCCTTAGCTGTGTCATCCTCTTTGGAGGGTAAAAATGATTCAGGAATTTGTCTGACAACTGTTTCCATGTCTTTATGCTTGCTGTAGGTTGGTTGTTCAGCCACCTTTTAGCTTGATCTTTTACAGCAAATGGAAACAGTAATAGTCTGTAGACATCCTGATCTACCTCTTTCATGTACTGTGTCAGCAATTTGTAAAAACTGTGCCAGAAACTCAGTAGGTTCTTCCTGTGGAAGACCGGAATACTGGCAATTTTGCTGCACTTGATAATGAGTTGAGGATTTAGCTCAAAGCTGCTTGCTTGATGGGAGGTATACAGATGCTACTCCCATATGCAGCTGTAATGGGGTTGGCATAAGACCCCAGACTCCTCTTGGACTGATTAATTCCACTTAAGTCCATAATGGACAAAAGGGAAATGAGAATGATTGCAAAGAGATAAATTTTGTTTATTATTATTATTATTTTATTATTTTTTTTTTGAAATAACCGAAAAAAAACAAAATACAATAGAATAAAATAAAAAGAAAATAAAATAGAATTCGAAAATTAAAAATAAAATAAGATCAAAGCAAATTGAGAACTGAATCAATTAGTGAAAAAAAAAGATTTTGAAAACAGCAATTAAGAAGATATGATTGAAAAATTTTATGAAAAAGATTGATTTTAAAAAGAGGAAAGAGAAAAACAGCAAAAAGACACCAAACTTAAAATTTTTAGAAATCAAACACTAATTTTTTCGAAAATTTTAAGAGAAAAACACAAAGAGGACACCAAATTTAGAACTTTTGTGAATCAAAAAGGGACTAAGAACAAGAAAAAAAATTCGAAAATCACAAGAAAAACAACAGCATGCAATTGACACCAAACTTAAAATATGAAACTAGACTCAACTAAAAGACTCTAAACCAACAAAAATAACACAGTCCTAATCTAAGCAACAAGATAAGCCGTCAGTTGTCCAAACTCGAACAATCCCCGGCAACGGCGCCAAAAACTTGGTGCACGAAATTGCAATAACACTTTTGCAATCCCGCACAACTAACCAGCAAGTGCACTGGGTCGTCCAAGTAATACCTTGCGTGAGCAAGGGTCGATCCCACGGAGATTGTCGGCTTGAAGCAAGCTATGGTTATCTTGTAAATCTTAGTCAGGAGATCAGAAATTATCAGGATTGATTGTGAAAAGCAAAAGAACATGAAATTATTACTTGTTTTGCAGTGATGGAGAATAGGTTGAGGTTTGGAGATGCTCCATCTTCCGAATCTCTGCTTTCTTACTGTCTTCTTCATCAAACACGCAAGTCTCCTTCCATGGCAAGCTCGTATAGGGTTTCACCGTTGTCAATGGCTACCTCCCATCTCGCAGTGAAAGCTAATGCACGCACTCTGTCACAGTACTGCCAATCACCGGTTTGGTTCCCTCCCCTACCGGAATAGAATCCCTCTTTTGCGTCTGTCACTAACGCCCAGTAGGTTAGGTTTGAAGCACGTCACAGTCATTCAATCATTGAATCCTACTCAGAATACCACAGACAAGGTTTAGACCTTCCGGATTCTCTTGAATGCTGCCATCAGGTCCTGCCTATACCACGAAGATTCCGATTAAAGAACCCAAGAGATAACTACTCAATCTAAGATAGAACAGAGGTGGTTGTCAGGCACGTGTTCATAGTTGAGAATGATGATGATTGTCACGGATCATCACATTCATCCGGATTAAGAACAAGTGTTATCTTAGAATGGAAGCAAGCATGATTGAATAAGAAACAGTAATTGCATTAATCCATCAAGACCAGCAGAGCTCCTCACCCCCAACCATGGGTTTAGAGGCTCATACTGTGGAAAGAAACGTGTACAAAATGTTATGGGGTCATAAGGTACGGATACAATGTCAAAAGATCCTATAAGTAGTAAACTAGTGTCCTAAGGTTTACAGAATTGAGTAAATGACAGAAAAATCCACTTCCGGGCCCACTTGGTGTGTGCTTGGGCTGAGCAATGAAGGAATTTCGTGTAGAGACCTTTTCTGGAGTTAAACGCCAGCTTCCATGCCAGTTTGGGCGTTTAACTCCAAATTTTATGCCAGTTCCGGCGTTTAACGCTGGAATTTCTGTAGGTGACTTTGAGCGCCGGTTTGGGCCATCAAATCTTGGGCAAAGTATGGACTATTATATATTGCTGGAAAGCCCAGGATGTCTACTTTCCAATGCCGTTAAGAGCGCGCCAATTGGGCTTCTGTAGCTCCAGAAAATCCACTTCGAGTGCAGGGAGGTCAGAATCCAACAGCATCTGCAGTCCTTTTCAGTCTCTGGATCAGATTTTTGCTCAGGACCCTCAATTTCAGCCAGAAAATACCTGAAATCACAGAAAAACACACAAACTCATAGTAAAGTCCAGAAAAGTGAATTTTAATTAAAAATTAATAAAAATATACTAAAAACTAACTAAAAGATACTAAAAACATACTAAAAACAATGCCAAAAAGCATACAAATTATCCGCTCATCAGAGACCATAGAGATTCCATTAAATCTCCTTCTGCCATTCATGAGCTCTGAAAACTATTCTTCCTCTGAAGAGGATGAAGATGTAACTGGAGAGCAAGTTGCTCAATACTTAGGAGCTATCATGAAGCTGAACGCCAAGTTATTTGGTAATGAGACTTGGGAAAGTGAACCTCCCTTGCTCATTAGTGAACTGGATACCTGGATTCAGCAAATTTTACCTCAAAAGAAACAAGATCCTGGCAAGTTTTTGATACCTTGTACCATAGGCACCATGACATTTGCAAAAGCTCTGTGTGATCTGGGGTCAGGGATAAATCTTATGCCACTCTCTGTAATGGAGAAGCTGGGGATCATTGAGGTACAACCTGCCTTGTTCTCATTACAATTGGCAGACAAGTCATTGAGACAAGCTTATGGAATAGTAGAGGACGTGCTAGTAAAGGTTGAAGGCCTTTACATCCCTGCTGATTTCATAATCTTAGACACTAGGAAGGAAGAGGATGATTGCATCATCCTTGGAAGACCTTTCCTAGCCACAGCAGGAGCTGTGATAGATGTCAACAGAGGTGAATTAGTCCTTCAATTAAATGGGGACTACCTTGTGTTTAAGGCACATGGCTATCCCTCTGTGACAGAAGAGAGTAAGCATGAAGAGCTTCTCTCAATTCAGAGTCAAGAAGAGCCCCCACAGTCAAACTCTAAGTTTGGTATTGGGAGGCCACAACCAAACTCTAAGTTTGGTGTTAAGACCCCATATCCAAACTCTAAGTTTGGTGTTGGCAACTACATAACATTGACCTGATCACCTTGTGGCTCCATGAGAGCCATTGTCAAGCTATTGACATTAAAGAAGTGCTTGTTGGGAGGCAACCCAATTTTATTTATCTAATTTTTATTTTATTTTATTGTTATTTTGTGTTTTATTAGGTACATGATCATAAGGAGGCATGAAAAAATCATAAAAATTTAAAACAGAATCAAAAACAGCAGAAGAAAAAAATCACACCCTGGAGGACGCACAGACTGGCGTTCAACGCCAGTAAGATGCATTTGGCTGGCGTTCAACGCCAGTAAGATGCATTTGGCTGGCGTTCAACGCCAGAACAGAGCATCATTCTGGCGCTGAACGCCAGAAACAAGCAACATTCTGGCGCTGAACGCCAGAAACAAGCAACATTCTGGCGCTGAACGCCAGAAATATGCCTAAAGAAGAAAAACTGGCGCTGAACGCCAGTAACAAGCATGAAACTGGCGTTCAACGCCAGAAACATGCTTTACATGGGCGTTGAACGCCCAGAATGTGCACCACTCGGCGTTTAAACGCTAGAATGGTGTGCAAAGGCATTTTACATGCCTATTTGGTGCAGGGATGGAATTCCTTGACACCTCAGGACCTGTGGACCCCACAGGATCACCTCAGGATCTGTGGACCCCACAGGATCCCCACCTAACATATTCCCACCTTACCTCTTAATCCTAATTACACTCTCCTATTCCCCATGTCACACTTCCCAACAACTTTCACCAATCACCTCAATTCCACTTCCCAATCAACACCTTCACCACTCACATCCATCCCCTCTTCCCCATAAACCCCACCTACCTTCAAAAATTCAAAAATATTTTCCCACCCATTCCCACCCTAAATGGCCGAACATACACTCCCCCTCTCCCTATAAATACCCTTCCATTCTCCTTCATTTTCACACAACATAAACCCCTCTTCTCCCACTTAGCCGAACCTACCTCTCTCCCTTTCTACCATATTTTCTTCTTCTTCTTCTTCTCTTCTTTCTTCTCTTGCTCGAGGGCGAGCAATATTTTAAGTTTGGTGTGGTAAAAGCATAAGCTTTTTGTTTTTTCATTACCATCAATGGCACCTAAGGCCGGAGTATCCTCTAGAAAAGGAAAAGGGAAGACAAAAGCATCCACCTCCGAGTCATGGGAGATGGAAAGATTCATCTCCAAGAGCCATCAAGACCACTTCTATGATGTTGTGGCAAAGAAGAAGGTGATCCCTGAGGTCCCTTTCAAGCTCAAGAAAAATGAGTATCCGGAGATCCGACATGAAATCTGAAGAAGAGGTTGGGAAGTCTTAACCAACCCCATGCAACAAGTCGGAATCTTAACGGTTCAAGAGTTCTATGCCAATGCATGGATCACTAGGAACCATGATCAAGGTATGAACCCGAGTCCAAAGAACTATCTCACAATGGTTCGGGGGAAATACTTAGATTTTAGTCCGGAAAATGTGAGGTTGGCATTCCACTTGCCCATGATGCAAGGAGATGAACGCCCCTACACTAGAAGGGTCAACTTTGATCAAAGGTTGGACCAAGTCCTTATGGACATTTGTGTGGAAGGAGCTCAATGGAAGAGAGACTCCAAAGGCAAGCCAGTCCAACTAAGAAGACTGGATCTCAAGCCTATAGCTAGAGGATGGTTGGAGTTCATTCAACGCTCCATCATTCCCACTAGCAACCGATCTGAAGTCACTGTGGATCGGGCCATCATGATTCATGGCATCATGATTGGAGAGGAAGTAGAAGTTCATGAGGTCATCTCCAATGAAATCTACAAAATAGCCGACAAGCCCTCACCCATGGCACGGCTAGCTTTTCCTCACCTTATTTGCCATCTATGTTACTCAGCTGGAGTCATCATAGAAGGAGACATCCTTATTGAAGAGGATAAGCCCATCACCAAGAAGAGAATGGAGCAAGCAAGAGAGACCCCTCACGGTTCTCAAGAGATGCATGAGGAAGCTCATCATCAAGAAATCCTTGAGATGCCTCAAGGGATGCACTTTCCTCCAAACAACTATTGGGAACAACTCAACACTTCCTTAGAAGATTTGAGCCACAATGTTGAACAATTAAGGGTGGAACATCATGAGCACTCCATCATTCTCCAAGAAATAAGAGAAGATCAAAGAGCAATGAGGGAGGAGCAACAAAGGCAAGGAAGGGACATAGAAGAGCTTAAGGACATTGTTGGACCTTCAAGAAGAAGACGCCACTAAAGGTGGATTCATTCCTTGTTCTTTATTTCTTTCTGTTTTTCGGTTTTTAATGTTGTGTTTATCTATGTTTTGTGTCTCTACTTCATGATCATTAGTATGTAACCATGCCTTAAAGCTATGAATAAAATCCATTAATCCTTCACCTCTCTTAAATGAAAAATGTTTTAATTCAAAAGAACAAGAAGTACATGAATTTCGAATTTATCCTTGAATTTAATTTAATTATATTGATGTGGTGACAATACTTTTGTTTTCTGAATGAATGCTTGAACAGTGCATATGTCTTTTGATCTTGTTGTTTATGAATGTTAAAAATGTTGGCTCTTGAAAGAATGATGAACAAAGAGAAATGTTATTGGGGATCTGAAAAATCATGAAATTGATTCTTGAAGCAAGAAAAAGCAGTGAAAAAGAAGAAGCTTGCGAAAAAAAAAAGCAAGCAGAAAAAGCCAATAGCCCTTAAAACCAAAAGGCAAGGGTAAAAAGGATCCAAGGCTTTGAGCATCAATGGATAGGAGGGCCTAAGGAAATAAAATCTAGGCCTAAGCGGCTAAATCAAGCTGTCCCTAACCATGTGCTTGTGTCATGAAGGTCCAAGTGAAAAGCTTGAGACTAAGTGGTTAAAGTAGTGATCCAAAGCAAAAAGAGTGTGCTTAAGAGCTCTGGACACCTGATGAGCGGATAATTTGTATGCTTTTTGGCATTGTTTTTAGTATGTTTTTAGTATGATCTAGTTAGTTTTTAGTATATTTTTATTAGTTTTTAGTTAAAATTCACTTTTCTGGACTTTACTATGAGTTTGTGTGTTTTTCTGTGATTTCAGGTATTTTCTGGCTGAAATTGAGGGATCTGAGCAAAAATCTGATCCAGAGACTCAAAAGGACTGCAGATGCTGTTGGATTCTGACCTCCCTGCACTCGAAGTGGATTTTCTGGAGCTACAGAAGCCCAATTGGCGCGCTCTCAACGGCGTTGGAAAGTAGACATCCTGGGCTTTCCAGCAATATATAATAGTCCATACTTTGCCCAAGATTTGATGGCCCAAACCGGCGTTCAAAGTCACCTCAAGAAATTCCAGCGTTAAACGCCGGAACTGGCACCTAATTGGGAGTTAAACGCCCAAACTGGCACTAAAGCTGGCGTTTAACTCCAAGGAGAGTCTCTACACGAAATTGCTTCATTGCTCAGCCCAAGCACACACCAAGTGGGCCCGGAAGTGGATTTTTATGTCATTTACTCATTTCTGTACACCTTAGGCTACTAGTTTTCTATAAGTAGGACCTTTTGCTATTGTATAAAAAATCTTCTGATCTTTGGAACCTTTTTCTTTAGATCTTTTGATCACTTTGGGAGGCTGGCCACTCGGCCATGCCTAGACCTTGTTCTTATGTATTTTCAACGGTGGAGTTTCTACACACCATAGATTAAGGTGTGGAGCTCTGCTGTACCTCGAGTATTAATGCAACTACTATTGTTCTTCTATTCAATTCCGCTTGTTCTTTGTCCAAGATATCACTTGTTCTTCAACTTGATGAAGGTGATGATTGACGCCCATCACCATTCTCACCCATGAACAAGGTGACTGACAACCGCTCTTGTTTTACAAGCATCTGAGGCTTAGTGAATATCTCTTGGATTACTAATACACGATGCATGGTTGATCGCCTGACAACCGAGTGCTCGCCTGACAAACGAGCCAGCCATTCCGTGAGATCAGAGTCCTCGTGGTATAGGCAAGAACTGATGGCGGCATTTAAGAGAATCCGAAAGGTCTAACCTTGTCTGTGGTATTCTGAGTAGGATTCAATGATTGAATGACTGTGACGTGCTTCAAACTCCTAGCAGGCTAGGGCGTTAGTGACAGACGCAAAAGTATCAATGGATATTATTCCGGCCTGAACGAGAACCGACAGATGATTAGCCTATGCTGTGACAAAGCATCAGGGACGTATTTTCACTGAGAGGATGGGAGGTAGCTGCTGACAACAGTGAAACCCTACACGAGCTTGCCATGGAAAGGAGTAAGAAGGATTGGATGAAGGCAGTAGGAAAGCAGAGAGACGGAAGGGAAGGCATCTTCACGCGCTTGTCTGAAGCTCTTACACCAATGATATACATAAGTATCACTATCTTTATCTTTTATATTATTTTCGTTCATCACCATATCCATTTGAGTCTGCCTGACTAAGATTTACAAGATGACCATAGCTTGCTTCAATGCTAACAATCTCCGTGGGATCGACCCTTACTCACGTAAGGTATTACTTGGACGACCTAGTGCACTTGCTGGTTAGTTGTGCGAAGTTGTGTAATGCCATGGAATTGAACCACCAAGTTTTTGGAGTTCATGACCAGGGATTATGAGAGTTGTGAAAAGTATTGTTCACAATTTCGCGCACCAAGTTTTTGGCGCTGTTGCCGGGGATTGTTCAAGTTTTGAGCAAGCTTTTGGTAACAATGCCTGGGATTGTTCAGTTTGGACAACTGACGGTTCATCTTGTTGCTTAGATTAGGTATTTATTTTTTTTCGAAATTCTTGAAGATGAATTCTAGAGTTTCATGATGATTTGTTGAAATCTGGCTGGCTGAGAAGCCATGTCTAATCTGATTGGACCGAGGTTTCAACTTATCACCACAAGAGCTTGTTGATTTTCATCAATTTTGCTTTTGGGGCAGTGATCTGCTGAGGCTTGGCTGACCTTTGGTCATGTCTAGTGTTTTGGACCGAAGCTTTCTTTGAAAGCTTGGCTGGCTGTGAAGCCATGTCTAATTCCTGGACCGGAGTCTTAGACTAGCATTGCACTGATTCCTGGAATTCTCATTAAGAATTTTGATACCTTTTCCCACTTAATTTTCGAAAAACAAAAAAAAAAATTTACAAAATCATAAAAAACCAAAAATATTTGATGTCTAGAGTCTCATCTTAAGTTTGGTGTCAAATGCATGTTTTTGTTATATCTTTCGAATCCATGCATGTATTTCCTTGTTTTGATCTTTAAATTCTATTGACTTGAGTATCTTGGTGTTTCATATAGTGTCAGTAGTACACAAACTGCTAAGTTTGGTGTCTTGCATGCATTGTTATTTGATTCTTGTTGCATTTTGATTACTAAAAATCCAAAAATATTTTTAATTTGTGTCTTTTCAAGTCAATGATACAAAGAATTGAAGATTCAAAACATACTGCAGAGGAATTATACAGAAAAAGCTGAGCATTCAAAAATGCCCAGTGAAGAAGACAGACTGGCGTTTAAACGCCAGCCAGGGTACCTGGTTGGGCGTTTAACGCCCAAAGAGGTAGCATTTTGGGCGTTAAACGGCAGAATGTATACCATTCTGGGCGTTTAACGCCAGGATGGTGCTAGGGGGAAGATTTTGTTTTCAAATCAATTTTTTTTCAAGTTTTCAAAGTTTTTCAAAATCAAATCTTTTTCAAATCAAATCTTTTCAATCAAATATTTTCAAAATTAATTTCTTTCCTTTTTAAAAGATACTTACTAACAATTAATGATTTGATTGAACATTTTTTGCCTTTTCTGTTGAGGAAGGTTTTATGTTTGAATCATATCTTTTCTTGTTAGGCAAGTCACTAGTTTTCAAATCATATCTTTTAAAATTGTTTTCAAATCATATCTTCTCAATCACATCTTTTTAAGACCATAACTTTTCAATCAATTTTTTTTTTAATCACATCTTTTTCAAAATAGTTTTCAATCAAATCTTTTTAAACTTCTAATTTCAAAATCTTTTTCAAAAATCACTTGATTTCTTTTTCACTTTGAATTTTCGAAAATTATCAATCAAATTTTCAAAATGTTTTCAAAATTTTTTAATTGAATTTTCGAAAATTCTCTTCCCTCCTTCTCACATCCTTCTATTTATGGAGTACCACTCCTTCTTAATGCACAATTCGAACCTTATCTAATTCAAGTTCGAATTCTTCTACCTTCTTTCTTCTATTTTTCTTTTCCTCTGACACTTCAAGGAATCTCTATACTGTGACATAGAGAA
This sequence comes from Arachis stenosperma, assembly GCF_014773155.1. Lineage (NCBI taxonomy): Eukaryota > Viridiplantae > Streptophyta > Magnoliopsida > Fabales > Fabaceae > Arachis > Arachis stenosperma. Next base: position 55,143,158 of record NC_080378.1, on the reverse strand, counting down.
TTCTACATTTCTCTTGTTCTCTTCTCTTTCATATGAGCAGGAGCAGAGACAAAGGCATTCTTGTTGAAGCTGATCCTGAACCTGAAAGGACCTTGAAGAGAAAGCTAAGAGAAGCTAAAGCACAACTCTCTGTTGAGGACCTGACCGAATTCTTCAAGGAAGAAGAACCCATGGCAGCCGAAAACAACAACAATGCCAACAATGCAAGGAAGGTGCTGGGTGACTTCACTGCACCTACTCCTGATTTCTATGGGAGAAGCATCTCTATCCCTGCCATTAGAGCAAACAACTTTGAGCTTAAGCCTCAATTAGTTTCTCTAATGCAACAGAATTGCAAGTTCCATGGACTTCCAATGGAAGATCCTCATCAGTTCTTAGCTGAATTCTTGCAAATCTGTGACACAGTCAAGACTAATGGGGTTAACCCTGAGGTCTACAGACTGATGCTATTCCCTTTTGCTGTAAGAGACAGAGCTAGAATATGGTTGGATTCTCAACCTAAAGAAAGCCTGGACTCTTGGGAAAAGCTAGTCAATGCCTTCTTGGCAAAGTTCTTTCCACCTCAAAGATGGAGTAAGCTTAGAGTGGAAGTCCAAACCTTCAGACAGAAGGATGGAGAATCCCTCTATGAAGCTTGGGAAAGATACAAACAATTAATCAGAAGATGTCCCTCAGACATGCTTTCTGAATGGAGCATCATAGGTATTTTCTATGATGGTCTCTCCGAACTATCCAAGATGTCTTTGGATAGCTCTGCTGGAGGATCTCTTCATCTGAAGAAGACGCCTACAGAGGCTCAAGAGCTAATTGAAATGGTTGCAAACAACCAATTCATGTACACTTCTGAAAGGAATCCTGTGAACAATGGGACTAATCAGAAGAAAGGAGTTCTTGAGATTGATACTCTGAATGCCATATTGGCTCAAAACAAGATATTGACTCAACAAGTCAATTTGATTTCTCAAAGTCTGTCTGGAATGCAAAATGCACCTGGCAGTACTAAGGAAGCTTCATCTGAGGAAGAAGCTTATGATCCTGAGAATCCTTCAATGGAGGAAGTGAATTACCTAGGAGAACCCTATGGAAACACCTACAACTCTTCATGGAGAAATCACCCAAATTTCTCATGGAAGAATCAAGAGAAACCTCAACAAGGTTTCAACAACAATAATGGTGGAAGAAACAGGTTTAGCAATGGCAAGCCTTTTCCATCATCTTCTCAGCAACAGACAGAGAGTTCTAAGCAGAGTACTTCTGACTTAGCAATAATGGTCTCTGATCTAATAAAGACCACTCAAAGTTTCATGACTAAAACAAGGTCCTCCATTAGGAATTTGGAAGGACAAGTGGGTCAGCTGAGTAAGAAAGTTACTGAACTTCCTCCTAGTACTCTCCCAAGTAATACAGAAGAAAATCCAAAGGGAGAGTGCAAAGCCATCAACATGGCCGAATTCTGGAAGGAAGAAGAGGCAGAGGACGCCACTGAGGAAGGCCTCACTGGACGTCCACTGGCCTCTAATAAGTTCCCCAATGAGGAACAATGGGAATCTGAGGCTCAAAATGAGACCATAGAGATTCCATTGGACTTACTTCTGCCATTCATGAGCTCTGATGAGTATTCTTCCTCTGAAGAGGATGAGTATGTCACTGAAGAGCAAGTTGCTAAATACCTTGGAGCAATCATGAAGCTAAATGACAAGTTATTTGGAAATGAGACTTGGGAGGATGAACTTCCCTTGCTCACCAAAGAACTGGATGACTTGTCTAGGCAGAAACTGCCTCAAAAGAGGCAGGATCCTGGGAAGTTTTCTATACCTTGCACCATAGGCACCATGACCTTCAAGAAGGCCTTGTGTGACTTAGGGTCAAGTGTAAACCTCATGCCCCTCTCTGTAATGGAGAAATTAGGGATCTTTGAGGTGCAAGCTGCAAGAATCTCATTAGAGATGGCAGACAATTCAAGAAAACAAGCTCATGGACTTGTAGAGAATGTTTTGGTGAAGATTGAAGACCATTACATCCCTACTGATTTCATAATCCTAGAGACTGGGAAATGCATGGATGAATCTATCATCCTTGGCAGACCCTTCCTAGCCACAGCAAAGGCTGTGATTGATGTTGATAGAGGAGAGTTGATCATTCAAGTGAATGAAGAATCCTTGGTGTTTAAAGCCCAAGGACATCCCTCTATCATCATGGAGAGGAAGCATGAAGAGCTTCTCTCAAAACAGAGCCAAGCAGAGCCCCCACAGTCAAACTCTAAGTTTGGTGTTGGGAGGCCACAACCAAACTCTAAGTTTGGTGTTGAACCCCCACATTCAAACTCTAAGTTTGGTGTTGGGAGGTTCCAACACGGCTCTGAGCATCTGTGAGACTCCATGAGAGTCCTCTGTCAAGCTAATGACATTAAAGAAGCGCTTGTTGGGAGGCAACCCAATGTTTTATAGTTAACTATTTTCTTTTGTTATTTTATCTTTTTTGTAGGTTGATGATCATAAGAAGTCACAAAAACAATGAAAAAAGCAAAAACAGAATGAAAAACAGGAAGAAAAACAGCACACCCTGGAGGAGAAGAAGCTGGCGTTCAAACGCCAGTAATGCTAGCTGTTGGGCGTTTAACGCCCAGTCTGGCACCATTCTGGGCGTTTAACGCCAGAAAGGGGCACCAGACTGGCGTTAAACGCCAGTAAAGGGCAACAACCTGGCGTTAAACGCCAGGAATGGGCACCAGCCCGGCGTTTAACGCCAGAAATGGCTCAAAACGTGAATTTTGTGCCATTTGGTGCAGGGATGACTTTTCCTTGACACCACAGGATCTGTGGACCCCACAGGACCCCACCACCACTCTCTCTCTTCTTCCCCCATCCACCAATCACCTCAATACCTCTTCTCCAAAAACCCTTCACCTATCAAATCCCATCTTTCTCTTCACCACTCACATCCATCCTTCATAAATCCCCACCAACCTCACCCTTCAAATTCAAACCACTTTTCCTCCCAAACCCACCCATAATGGCCGAACCATTACCCCCCTCTCTCCTATATATACCCTTCTTCAACCCTTCATTTTCACACAACCTAAACACCCCTTCTTTCCCTTCTTGGCCGAACACACCACCTTCTCCCTCTTCCTCATTTCTTCTTCTTCTACTCTCTTCTTTCTTCTTTTGCTCGAGGACGAGCAAACATTTTAAGTTTGGTGTGGTAAAAGCGTTGCTTTTTCGTTTTCCATAACCATTTATGGCATCCAAGGCCGGAGAAACCTCTAGAAAGAGGAAAGGGAAGGCAAAAGCTTCCACCTCCGAGTCATGGGAGATGGATAGATTCCTCTCAAGGGTGCATCAAGTCCACTTCTATGAAGTTGTGGCCTTGAAGAAGGTGATCCCCGAGGTCCCCTTTTCACTCAAAAAGGGTGAATATCCGGAGATTCGCCATGAGATCCGAAGAAGAGGTTGGGAAGTACTCACCAACCCCATTCAACAAGTCGGAATCTTGATGGTTCAAGAGTTCTATGCCAATGCATGGATCACCAAGAACCATGACCAAAGTGTGAACCCGAATCCAAAGAATTATCTCACTATGGTTCGGGGGAAATACTTGGATTTTAGTTCGGAAAGTGTGAGGGTGGCGTTCAACTTGCCTATGATGCAAGGAGATGAACATCCTTACACAAGAAGGGTCAACTTTGATCAAAGGTTGGACCAAGTCCTCACAGTTATATGTGAAGAGGGCGCACAATGGAAGAGAGATTCAAGAGGCAAGCCGGTTCAATTGAGAAGGCATGACCTCAAGCCCGTGGCTAGAGGATGGTTAGAGTTCATACAACGCTCAATCATTCCCACTAGCAACCGGTCCGAAGTTACCATAGACCGGGCTATCATGATCCATAGCATCATGATTGGAGAAGAAGTGGAAGTTCATGAGGTCATAGCCCAAGAACTCTATAAAGTGGCGGACAAGCCTTCCACCTTGGCAAGGCTAGCCTTTCCTCATCTCATTTGTCACCTCTGTTATTCAGTTGGAGTTGACATAGAGGGAGATACCCCCATTGATGAGGATAAGCCCATCACCAAGAAAAGGATGGAGCACACAAGAGACCCCTCTCATCAAGAGATCCCTGAGATACCCCAAGGGATGCACTTTCCTCCACAAAACTATTGGGACCAACTGAACACCTCCCTAGGAGAACTAAGTTCCAACATGGGACAACTAAGGGTGGAGCATCAAGAACACTCCATTCTCCTCCATGAAATTAGAGAAGATCAAAGAATCATGAGGGAGGAGCAACAAAGACAAGGAAGAGACATTGAGGAGCTCAAGCACTCCATAGGATCTTCAAGAGGAAGAAAGAGCCGCCATCACTAAGGTGGACCCGTTCTTTGATTTCCTTGTTCATTATTCTTCTGTTTTTCGAATTTTATGCTTATGTTTATCCATGTTTGTGTCTTGTGATCATTAGTGTCTTAGAGTCTATGCCTTAAAGTTATGAATGTCCTATGAATCCATCACCTTTCTTGAATAAAAACGTGCTTAATTAAAAAGGAAAGAATTGCATGAATTCTGAATTTTATAATAGTTTAATTAATTTGATGTGGTGGCAACACTTTTGTTCTCTGAATGTATGCTTGAACAGTGCATATGTCTTTTGAATTTGTGGTTCATGAATGTTGGCTCTTGAAAGAATGATGAAAAAGGAGACATGTTACTGAGGATCTGAAAAATCATTAAAAATGATTCTTGAAGCAAGAAAAAGAAGGAAGCAAACGAAAAAAAAACCGAAAAAAAAGAAAAAAAAAGAGAAGAAAGAAAAAGAAAGAAATAAAGTTGTGATCCAAGGCAATAAGAGTGTGCTTAAGAACCCTGGACACCTCTAATTGGGGACTTTAGCAAAGCTGAGTCACAATCTGAAAAGGTTCACCCAATTATGTGTCTGTGGCATGTGTGTATCCGGTGGTAATACTGGAAGACAGAGTGCTTTGGGCCACAGCCAAGACTCAATAAATAGCTATGTTCAAGAATCATCATACTTTACTAGGAGAATCATTAACACTATCTGGATTCTAAGTTCCTAAAGAAGCCAATCATTCTGAATTACAAAGGATAGAGTGAGGTGCCAAAACTATTCAGAAGCAAAAAGTTAAAAGCCCCGCTCATCTAATTAATACTAATCTTCATAGATGTTTTTGGAGTTCATTGCATATTCTCTTCTTTTTATCTTATTTGATCTTCAGTTGCTTGAGGACAAGCAACAATTTAAGTTTGGTGTTGTGATGAGCGGATAATTTGTATGCTTTTTGGCATTGTTTTTAGTATGTTTTTAGTATGATCTAGTTAGTTTTTAGTATATTTTTATTAGTTTTTAGTTAAAATTCACTTTTCTGGACTTTACTATGAGTTTGTGTGTTTTTCTGTAATTTCAGGTATTTTCTGGCTGAAATTGAGGGATCTGAGCAAAAATCAGATCCAGAGACTCAAAAGGACTGCAGATGCTGTTGGATTCTGACCTCTCTGCACTTGAAGTGGATTTTCTGGAGCTACAGAAGCCCAATTGGCGCGCTCTCAACGGCGTTGGAAAGTAGACATCCTGGGCTTTCCAGCAATATATAATAGTCCATACTTTGCCCAAGATTTGATGGCCCAAACCGGCGTTCAAAGTCACCTCAAGAAATTCCAGCGTTAAACGCCGGAACTGGCACCTAATTGGGAGTTAAACGCCCAAACTGGCACTAAAGCTGGCGTTTAACTCCAAGGAGAGTCTCTACACGAAAATGCTTCATTGCTCAGCCCAAGCACACACCAAGTGGGCCCGGAAGTGGATTTTTATGTCATTTACTCATTTCTGTACACCTTAGGCTACTAGTTTTCTATAAGTAGGACCTTTTGCTATTGTATAAAAAATCTTCTGATCTTTGGAACCTTTTTCTTTAGATCTTTTGATCACTTTGGGAGGCTGGCCACTCGGCCATGCCTAGACCTTGTTCTTATGTATTTTCAACGGTGGAGTTTCTACACACCATAGATTAAGGTGTGGAGCTCTGCTGTACCTCGAGTATTAATGCAACTACTATTGTTCTTCTATTCAATTCCGCTTGTTCTTTGTTTAAGATATCACTTGTTCTTCAACTTGATGAAGGTGATGATTGACGCCCATCACCATTCTCACCCATGAACAAGGTGACTGACAACCGCTCTTGTTCTACAAGCATCTGAGGCTTAGTGAATATCTCTTGGATTACTGATACACGATGCATGGTTGATCGCCTGACAACCGAGTGTTCGCCTGACAAACGAGCCAGCCATTCCGTGAGATCAGAGTCCTCGTGGTATAGGCAAGAACTGATGGCGGCATTCAAGAGAATCCGGAAGGTCTAACCTTGTCTGTGGTATTCTGAGTAGGATTCAATGATTGAATGACTGTGACGTGCTTCAAACTCCTAGCAGGCTAGGGCATTAGTGACAGACGCAAAAGTATCAATGGATATTATTCCGGCCTGAACGAGAACCGACAGATGATTAGCCTATGCTGTGACAGAGCATCAGGGACGTATTTTCACTGAGAGGATGGGAGGTAGCTGCTGACAACAGTGAAACCCTACACGAGCTTGCCATGGAAAGGAGTAAGAAGGATTGGATGAAGGCAGTAGGAAAGCAGAGAGACGGAAGGGAAGGCATCTTCACGCGCTTGTCTGAAGCTCTTACACCAATGATATACATAAGTATCACTATCTTTATCTTTTATATTATTTTCGTTCATCACCATATCCATTTGAGTCTGCCTGACTAAGATTTACAAGATGACCATAGCTTGCTTCAATGCTAACAATCTCCGTGGGATCGACCCTTACTCACGTAAGGTATTACTTGGACGACCCAGTGCACTTGCTGGTTAGTTGTGCGAAGTTGTGTAATGCCATGGAATTGAACCACCAAGTTTTTGGAGTTCATGACCAGGGATTATGAGAGTTGTGAAAAGTATTGTTCACAATTTCGCGCACCAACACCTCTAACTGGGGACTCTAGCAAAGCTAAGTCACAATCTGAAAAGGTTCACCTAGTTATGTGTCTGTGGCATTTATGTATCCGGTGGTAATACTGGAAAATAAAATGCTTAGGGCCACGGCCAAGACTCATAAGTAGCTGTGTTCAAGAATCAACATGCTTAACTAGGAAAGTCAATAACACTATCCAAAATTCTAAGTTCCTAAGAGACGCCAATCATTCAGAACTTCAAAGGAAAAAGTGAGATGCCAAAACTGTTCAGAAGCAAAAAGCTACAAGTCCCGCTCATCTGATTATAATTAATATTCATTGATATTCTAGAATTTATAGTATATTCTCTTCTTTTTATCCTATTTGATTTTCAGTTGCTTGGGGACAAGCAACAATTTAAGTTTGGTGTTGTGATGAGCGGATAATTTATACGCTTTTTGGCATTGTTTTTAGGTAGTTTTTAGTAAGTTCAAGCTATTTTTAGGGATGTTTTCATCAGTTTTTATGTTAAATTCACATTTCTGGACTTTACTATGAGTTTGTGTGTTTTTCTGTGATTTCAGGTAATTTCTGGCTGAAATTGAGGGATTTGAGCAAAACTCTGAAAAAGGCTGACAAAAGGACTGCTGATGCTGTTGGAATCTGACCTCCCTGCACTCGAAATGAATTTTCTGGAGCTACAGAACTCCAATTGGCGCTCTCTCAACGGCGTTGGAAAGTAGACATCCAGAGCATTCCAGCAATATATAATAGTCCATACTTTATTCGGAAATTGACGACGTAACTTGGCGTTGAACGCCAAGTACATGCTGCTGTCTGGAGTTAAACGCCAGAAAAACGTCATGATCCGGAGTTGAACGCCCAAAACACGTTATAACTTGGAGTTCAACTCCAAGAGAAGCCTCAGCTCGTGGATTGATCAAGCTCAGCCCAAGCATACACCAAGTGGGCCCCGGAAGTGGATTTATGCATCAATTACTTACTCATGTAAACCCTATGAGCTAGTTTATTATAAATAGAACATTTAACTATTGTATTAGATATCTTTTGACAGTTTAATCTCTTGACTATTTAGCCTTTGATTATTCGGTCTCTTGATCACTCAGGGGGCTAGCCATTCGGCCATTCCTAAACCTTTTACTTATGTATTTTCAACGGTGGAGTTTCTGCACACCATAGATTAAGGGGGTGGAGCTCTGCTGTACCTCAAGTTTCAATACAATTATTATTACTTTTCATTCAATTCTCTCTTATTCTTATTCCAAGATATACGTTGCACAACACTTTGATGAATGTGATGATCCGTGACACTCATCATCATTCTCACCTATGAACGCGCGTGATTGACAACCACTTCCGTTCTACCTTAGGCCAGGCGCATATCTCTTAGATTCCCCAACAGAATCTTCGTGGTATAAGCTAGATAGATGGCGGCATTCATGGGGATCCGGAAAGTCTAACCTTGTCTGTGGTATTCCGAGTAGGATCCTGGGAATCCGGAAAGTCTAACCTTGTCTGTGGTATTCCGAGTAGGATTCCGGTATTGAATGACTGTGACGAGCTTCAAACTCCTGAAGGCTGGGCGTTAGTGACAAACGCAAAAGAATCAATGGATTCTATTCCAACCTGATTGAGAACCGACAGATGATTAGCCGTGCTGTGACAGAGCATTTGGACCATTTTCACTGAGAAGATGGGATGTAGCTATCAACCAAGGGTGATGCCTCCAGATGATTAGCCGTGCAGTGACAGCGCATAGGACCATTTTCCCGAGAGGATTGAAAGTAGCCATTGATGATAGTGATGCCCTACATACAGCTTGCCATGGAAAGGAGTAAGAAGGATTGAAGGAAGAGCGAGTAGTAAAGTAGAGTTTCAAGAGGAACATAGCATCTCCATACACCTATCTGAAATTTCCACTATTGATTTACATAAGTATTTCTATCCTTTTTATTTTCTTTTTATTATTAATTTTTGAAACCATAAACCAATTTAATCTGCCTAACTGAGATTTACAAGGTGACCATAGCTTGCTTCATACCAACAATCTCTGTGGGATCGACCCTTACTCACGTAAGGTTTATTACTTGGACGACCCAGTACACTTGCTGGTTAGTTGAACAGAGTTGTGAATTCAACCGGTGCCATAATAATGATTTCATACAAATATAAAGAATATGGATCACAATTTCGTCCACCAATCACCTAAGCCACCCTTCACGCTCTGAACTTATTAAAGTTAATGGACAATGTCTGAAGCTGTACCATGGAGAAAAGCTGTAGAAAAATAAGGAGCTTGAGATCTTCCTCTTGGAAGATCCCCACAGGCCAGAAGATTGAGCTACTGGAGCGTCCAACTTACGGACGTTAAAGCAAAGTGCTTGGTGGGAGACAACCCACCATGGTATGATCGTTCTTTTCTTTTTATCTTTAGTTTTTCCTAGTCAATAACTCTTCCTTTTATTAGCGCCTTCATGCATCTGCATTCGCACTTTTTATAATAATAAAAAAAACAGAGAGAGCTGCGCGACGTGACCGCATCAGCGACGCGTCCGCGTCACAGGAAGAGGTGAGAAAATCAAAAGTGAACAGAGAGTCACGCCGGAGCGTGGCTGGAGGCGTGCCAGTGGCACAAATCGCCCCACGCGACCGCGTCACTGACACGTCCGCGTCACATGGGATTCCTGGCCTTCCACGCGATCGCATGCCCCATGCGACCGCGTGCCCTGGATTTTGACGTAAAAGGATGCACAACCAATTATTGTGCTGGAGTGGTGCTGGAATGATGCTGAACGCACAATTCTACCCACGCGGCCACGTGACCCACGCGACCGCGTCACATTCCTCTAAAAAGCCCACTCACGCGATCGCATGCCCCACGCGATCGCGTCACCCCAATTTTGGCAAATTTATCAATTTGAACAGAGAGTTGTGCAGCCGCGAGGCTGTACTCGCGCCAGAAGCACAATATGAGTCACGCGACCGCGTCACCTACCTTACAGCGCAATCACGCGAACGCGTGCTCCACGCGGCCGCGTCGCTTGCGCCGCACAGCTCCACCAAAACTGCCAAATTATCTTATCTTTCTCTCCTCCAAATCCTAATTTTTCTTTTCCCTCCTTATCTCCCCCTTCTCCCTTCTCCCTTCTACCCCACCCCTCACTCCATCTCTCTCTCACCTCCATTAACAAGGTTTTCTTTTCTTCCCTCCTTCTTCCATTTTTTTTATCATTATTCTTATTTTAGATGTTATTTTCTTTTTTTTTTCTTTTTCTTTTCTTTATCATTATTTTCTTTCTTCTTATTTCCTTTTTACATGATGCTAGCATATTTATTTGAGCCATCATTCCTCATTATTTGCTTGTGGATTATTGTAATTTGTTTGGCACTTATATCTTATTCTCAAAAAAGGGATTGCTCGCATGTTTACTTTAATACTTTCTATGCCTTATTTATCATGCATGCTATGTGTTTGTGAAAAGGCCCATATGGCATCATGCACTTTTCTACATTATCATATTCTACTATTCCATGCATGTTTTTCACTAAATCCCTTTACTATTTTATTAATCCAATTTAATTGCCAATACAAATTGTTAATTTGTTACGAAGTGATGCTTGATCTATGCTACTCATGCCCTTGCCGGCATGCCAATAATCATCTTGCATCTACTTCCCTTTATGTGCACCTATCCTATTTCCTTTCTTGATCTTTTCACATGTTGTCTAGACCATGTGTTTATTTCATTCATCTTCACCGTGCACTGTTTATTACCCACTCCATCTCTTTCCTTGCTTTGTTTCTTTGGATCTGACTTACTTTCTTTTTCCTTTTTCAGAATGGCCACCAAGAAAGGCAAAGAGAAGGCTACCCCTAAACCCACAGCAAGGAAAGGAACGAAGAGAGCATTAGTGGCAGAACCTTCTTCAACTGCAGTCAAGCCCTCAACAAAGAGAATTAAAAGGATTATCAAGGTTGATGAAAAGGAACGAGCCTTCCCAGCCAAGGACACTGCACGATTCCCAAATCGCTACTGTGAGCAGATGTTTCCTATTCTGGCAGCTCGAAATTACAACAACGAACACCTTCTTATCCTTCCGCCTCATATCGCTGAATTTGTTGAGCCACAAATTGCACATAGACATTGGGGATTTCTACTGAGACAGCCACGACAGGTTAATCTTTCTTGGGTTGTTGAGTTCTACTCCAACTTCCACCTGCCGACTCTGCAGTCCATCTATTTATGCCAGAAGCAAGTCCCCATTACAGAAGAAGCCATACAGCAGGCTTTAGATCTCCCACCTGCTCTAGAAGGATTGGACGCTTTTCAGAAAGCCGCAACCAAGCGCCAGGCATACACTTTTGACTGGGACGCTGTTCTCAGAGTTATTGCTCGCCCTAGCAGCAAATGGATCTTCGGATACCATCGTTCCCGTCCTAAGGGAATCTCGGCTTCCGCCCTTACCTTAGAGGCTCACGTATGGGCACAGATCATGTCCCATTATGTCTTCCCGAGTACTCATGAGTCCTCCTTCACCGCAGACATGGCCGTTCTACTATGGTGCATCCTCACAGACCAGCCTCTCAATTTACCGCGACATATCCGAAATGCTATGGAACATGTGCAGATCGCGGGCAACCTACCTTTTCCCATATTGGTCTCTGATCTCATCTCAGCAGCTGGAGTATCCTACAGAGCTGGGGACACCAAAGCCATTCTTCCACGGGATGATCAATATGTTCCTAACGGGAAATATCTCAGGCCACCACTTGCCACGACCAGCCAGTCCACAGAGGATGCTGCAGCTCCTCCATCATCTACCAGTCAACTGCTACATCAGATACTGAAGCGGTTGGACCAACATGAAAAGAAAGCAAAGCTCCGTGGGCGTCGCAACCAACGCCGATTCAAACACCTCATGGAGCTACTTCGAGGAGATTGCCGAGACTCAGACACCCCGGACTCCACATCCTTCACTAGCACAGGGAGCCAGAACGACCCCGACTGTGGAGACACTGCCACCAGCCCACCATTGTTCCTGACAGATAGCATCGAAGACGGTGCAAAGCCTTAAGTGTGGGGAGGTCGGTCAGTACCTGACTTCCGGAGGTAAATTCTCTTCCCTAGCACCAATAAATTAGGATATTTTAGTTAGATTTTCTTTTTCTTAGAATAGATTAGTTGCATGCATGTTCCACTTGATTGAAAAGACAATAAGTTTCTTCTAAAAAATATCTTTAGAACAAAATTTCACTAATTCTGATCCTAACTTTTAGGATAAATCTGCTTGAAGTTATATTTGGAACATGATTTTTGAGCTAAAGAACACACAACCTGTGAAAATTTTGAGCCTTTATGCATGGTTACATTATTTAACCATAAGTATTTTATTCTTGTGTGTTTACTTCTCTATGATTGTAATCTATATTTTGTCTCATCCTATATGTCCAATAGTTATTATGTTTATATGCTTGCATGTGACTGAGGCCATTATTTGTTTAAACTCACTTATCCAAATTAAGCCTACCCTTTTTAATTACCTTTGTCAACCACTTTGAGCCTTAAAATCCCATTTGTTCTGTATTCTACCACATTACTAGCCTTAAGCGGAAAAAATAATTATATATCCCAAATTGAATCTTTGGTTAGCTTAAAATAGAATTGTGTATGATAGTTAAGTATGGAAATTTGTGGGAACAAAAGTTATTAAGGGAATGTGTCATGATAAGATAATGGGAATTTGGGTACCTACTCATGTGAGGCTATAAGAATCACAACTCTATGTGCATCGATAAGCATGAATAAGGGGATAAAATTACCCCAATGTTAAATTAAAAATTCAAAAGATCAATGCACATATGCCAAAAAATATATATATATATATATATATATATATATATATATATATATATATATATATATATATATATATATATATATATATATATATATATATGATACATGAGTATGGAAGGTAAAAGGGAATTCTGGGTAGCTAGGTATGAATTCTAAAGTTTTATAAAATATATAGGTTGGGTTAAAGCTGGGTTAATTAAAGATTTAATTTATAAGCTCACTTAACCATATATATATATCCCTATCCTTACCTTGGCCCCATTACAACCTTAAAAAGACCTCATGATGTTTGCATTGGCATATTAACTATTGTTGATTGGTTGGGAGAAAAACAAAAGTTAGAGAGCATAATTAGAGAGGGATAGAGTGATCACCCTATACACTAGAGAGATTAGAGCGTACATACATCATCGGTGAGGGTTCAATGCTTGAATTTCCATGTTCTCTGCTTTCATGAGCTATCTTCTAGCACTTTTATCTGTCTTACTGTATAATGATAGAATTAGTGGAATTTGATTTGTAATTGTTTGAAGAGCTTATTTACTTTTGATCAAGTGAGCAAGAATCATATAGTTGCATTCATATATATAGGTTGCATTGCATTGCATGAGTTTCTACATGTTCATACTTATTTATCTTATCTCCTTCAATTAAGCATGAGGACATGCTAATATTTAAGTGTGGGGAGGTTGATAAACCACTATTTTATGGTTTATATTGTGTATAATTATGTGGTTTTATCATGATCCTTACCCACTTATTCATTAATTTAGCATGCATTTATATTTCCTTCCTAGATTTATTACATGATTGAAAACTGCTTCCTAAAGACTTTTTTATTATGCATTTTAGTTCTCCTTTATCCCATTCGATGCCGTGATATGTGTGTTAAGTGTTTCAGGCTTTATAGGGCATGGATGAGTTGGAGATTGGAAGGGAAGCTAGCGAAAATGGAAGGAACACAAGAAATTGAGGAGACAACCAGCGAGAAGTGACGCGGCCGCATGGCTCACGCGTTTGCGTGGAAGAGGAGAAATTATAGTGACGCAGCCGCATGGCTCACGCGACTACGCAGAAAGAAAAAGCACAAGTGACGCGGAGGCGTGGACGACGCGAACGCGTGGCACGGAAAAACGCGAATGACGCGTCCGCATGGACGACACGACCGCGTGACATGCGCGATCTGCATAATCTGCAGATTTCGCTGAGGGCGATTTTGGGCCCTGTTTTGACCCAGTTCTCGGCCCAGAACAGCAGACTAGAGCCAGAGAACATGCAGAAACGAAAAAGAACATTCATTCTACACAGTTTTAAGTTTTTCAGATCTAGTTTTACTCCTCCTCTAGGTTTTCTCTCTACACAATTGATACTTTTAGGATATTATTTTTCTACTACTTTGGCATTGGGATATTGAGAAGAGTTATTTCCTCATCAAGACTTCGTCATTCTAGTTTGTTCTCTTAACTTGGTTTATTTCTTCCATGTTCCTTGCCTTGTTCAATTTTGTCATTGGAACACTTTTATGATTATTGAATACAAGAATTATTTCTTTCATTTTAATCCATTTTTCTTTCCAATAATCTTGTCTTCTTTTGATTCCCTTTCATATGTTATGGATTTATTATTTACAATGAGCGAGTAGTTCCCTAACTTGATGGGGAGTTGATTGAAAAGAACCAATTGAGTTGGAAGGCTTAAGAGAAAGATTGTAATTGGGTTTACTGTTGGATTGCCTTCTAGTCACTAACATCAATCCTTTTTAATTAAGTGGGTTGCAACTTGTGAACAGATGTAGCATTCCAACTTGTTTGACTTTCCTTTGCCTAGTAAAGGATAACCAAACAAAATAACTTTTAATTATCAATTAATCTTGAGAGCATTCCAACTATAATAGGGACTCCAACTAATCAACTCTCAGTCAAGGCTTTTATTTACATTGTTCAAATTCATCAATTTAATTTCCTGTCATTCAACTCAAACCTTTTTGAAAACATCTGATTAATAAAATAGCACACCTTTCTGTAACTCGTTGGGAGATGACCTGGGATTCATACTCCCAGTATTTAAAATTTAAATTTCTGTGACATATTTCTAAATTGATAAGTGGATTTCCGGTGAGTTAAGAACTATACTTGCAACGTACACATTTTCATAATTTTTAATTCACCAAATTCCGCAACATCACCCCTCCCTCTCTATAAGTTCGAATTCCTCTCTCTACCTCATCCTTCTATTCTTCTTTTTCTCTGACACATCAAGGAATCTCTATACTGTGACATAGATGATTCCATACTTTCTTTGTTTTCTTCTCTTTCATATGAGTAGGAACAAAGATAAAGGCATTCTTGTTGAAGCTGATCCTGAACCTGAAAGGACTTTGAAGAGGAAGCTAAGAGAAGCTAAAGCACAACTCTCTGGAGAGGACCTGATAGAAATTTTTGAGAAAGAAGAAGACGTGGCAGCCAAAAATAACAACAATGCCAACAATGCAAGGAAGGTGCTTGGTGACTTTACTGCACCTACTCCCGACTTCTATGGGAGAAGCTTCTCTATTCCTGCCATTGGAGCAAACAACTATGAGCTTAAGCCTCAATTATTCATGGACTTCCATTGGAAGATCCTCATCAGTTCTTGGCTGAATTTTTGCAAATCTGTGACACTGTTAAGACCAATGGAGTTGATCCCGAGGTCTACAGACTTATGCTTTTCCCTTTTGCTGTAAGAGACATAGCTAGTATATGGTAGAACTCACAACCTAGAGACAGCCTGAACTCTTTGGAAATGTTGGTCAATGCCTTCTTAGCTAAATTCTTTCCACCTCAAAAGATGAGTAAGCTTAGAGTGGAAGTTTAAACCTTCAAACAGAAGGAAGGTGAATCCCTCTATGAAGTATGGGAAAGATACAAGCAATTGATTAGAAGGTGTCATTCTGACATGCTTTCAGAATGGAGCATCATAGGTATCTTCTATGATGGTCTGTCTGAGTTATCCAAGATGTCATTGGACCATTCTGCAGGTGGATATATTCATCTAAAGAAAATGCCTGCAGAAGCCCAGAAACTCATTGAAATGGTTGCAAATAACCAGTTCATGTATACTTCTGAAAGAAATCCTATGAACAATGGGACAACTCAGAAGAAAGGAGTTCTTGAGATTGATACTATGAATGCCATATTGGCTCAAAACAAAATATTGACTCAGCAAGTCAATATAATTTATCAAAATCTGACTGGATTCCAAGCTGCATCTGGCAGTGCTAAAGAAGCCTCCTTTGAAAGAGAAGCTTATGACCCTGAGAATCCTGCAATGAAAGAGGTGAATTACATGGGAGAACCCTATAGAAACACCTAAAATTCTTCATTGAGGAATCACCCAAATTTCTCACGGAAGGATCAACAGAAGTCTCAACAAGGCTTCAATAACAATAATGGTGGGAGAAACAGGTTTGGCAATAGCAAACCTTTGCCATCATCTTCTCAGCAACAGACAGAGAATTTTGAACAGAGTCGTTTTGGCTTAGCAACCATAGTCTCTGATCTATCTAATACCACACTAAGTTTCATGAATGAAACAATATCCTCCATTAGAAATTTGGAGGCATAAGTGGGTCAGCTGAGTAAAAAGGTTACTGAAACTCCTCCTAGCACTCTCCCAAGTAATACAGAAGAAAATCCCAAGAGAGAGTGTGGTGGACAAAATTGTGATCATCAACAATGGCTCCAAAGACTTGGTGCTCTCAAACATAAATCACACTTTGTCACAACTCCGCACAACTAACCAGCAAGTGTACTGGGTCGTCCAAGTAATACCTTACGTGAGTAAGGGTCGATCCCACAGAGATTGTTGGTATGAAGCAAGCTATGGTCATCTTGTAAATCCAGTCAGGCGGATTTAACTGGATTAAGAGATTATTGGTTTAAATAAAGATAATAAAATAAACAGAAAATAAAGATAAAGTTACTCATGTAATTCAATGGTGGAAATTTCAGATAGGTGTATAGAGATGCTGTGTTCCTTTTGAATCTCTGCTTTCCTACTTCTTCCTTCTAGTTTTTTATCACTCCTTTCTATAGCAAGCTGTATATAGGGCATCACCGTTGTCAATGGCTACATCCCATCCTCTCAGTGAAAATGGTCCAAATGCTCTGTCACAGTACGGCTAATCATCTGTCGGTTCTCAATCAGGTTGGAATAGAATCCAGTGATTCTTTTGCGTCTGTCACTAACGCCCAGCCTTCAGGAGTTTGAAGCTCGTCACAGTCATTCAATCCCGTAATCCTACTCGGAATACCACAGACAAGGTTAGACTTTTCAGATTCCCATGAATGCTGCCATCAATTCTAGCTTATACCACGAAGATTCTGATCAAGGAATCCAAGAGATATGCGCTCGGCTTAAGGTAGAACGGAAGTGGTTGTCAGTCACGCGCGTTCATAGGTGAGAATGATGATGAGTGTCATGGATCATCACATTCATCAAGTTGAAGTGCAACGAATATCTTAGAACAGGAATAAATCAAATTGGATAGAAGATAGTAGTAGTTGCATTAAAACTTGAGGTACAACAGAGCTCCACACCCTTAATCTATGGTGTGTAGAAACTCCACCGTTGAAAATACATAAGTGATGAAAGTCCAGGCATGGCCGAATGGCCAGCCCCCAAAATGTGATCAATAGTCTCCTAAGATGAATAATAAAATAAAACTGAGGCCAAAGATGTCTAATACAATAGTAAACTATCCTATTTATACTAGACTAGCTACTAGGGTTTACAGAAGTAAGTAATTGATGCATAAATCTACTTCCGGGGCCCACTTGGTGTGTGCTTGGGCTGAGCTTTATCTATCCACGAGCTGAGGCTTCTCTTGGAGTTGAACGCCAAGTTGTAATGTGTTTTGGGCATTCAACTCTGGTTCGTGACGTGTTTCTGGCGTTTGACTCTAGAATGCAACATGGAACCGGAGTTGAGCACCAGTTTACGTCATCAAATCTCGAATAAAGTATGAACTATTATATATTGCTGGAAAGCTCTGGATGTCTACTTTCTAACGCCGTTGAGAGCGCGCCATTTGGAGTTCTGTAGCTCCAGAAAATCCATTTCGAGTGCAGGGAGGTCAGAATCCAACAACATCAGCAGTCCTTTGTCAACCTTCTTATCAGAGTTTTGCTCAGGTCCCTCAATTTCAGCTAAAAAATACCTGAAATCACAGAAAAAAATACAAACTCATAGTAAAGTCCAGAAATGTGAATTTTACATAAAAACTAATGAAAACATCCCTAAAAGTAGCTAGATTATACTAAAAACTATCTAAAAACAATGCCAAAAAGCGTATAAATTATCCGCTCATCACAACACCAAACTTAAATTGTTGCTTGTCCCCAAGCAACTGAAAATCAATTAGGATAAAAAGAAGAGAATATACTATAAATCCCATAATATCAATGAATATTAATTCTAATTAGATGAGCGGGACTCATAGCTTTTTGCTTCTGAACAGTTTTGGCATCTCACTTCATCCTTTGAAGTTTAGAATGATTGGCATCTATGGGAACTTAGAATTTCGGATAGAGTTATTGATTCTCCTAGTTAAGTATGTTGATTCTTGAACACAGCTACTTTTATGAGTCTTGGACGTGGCCCTAAGCACTTTGTTTTCCAGTATTACCACCAGATATATAAATGCCACAGACACATGACTGGGTGAACCTTTTCAGATTGTGACTCAGCTTTGCTAAAATCCCCAGTTAGAGGTGTCCAGAGCTCTTAAGCACACTCTTTTTGTTATGGATCACGACTTTAACCACTCAGTCTCAAGCTTTTCACTTGGACCTGCATACCACAAGCACATGGTCAGGGACAGCTTGATTTAGCCGCTTAGGCCTGGATTTTATTTCCTTGGGCCCTCCTATCCATTGATGCTCAAAACCTTGGATCCTTTTTACCCTTGCCTTTTGATTTTAAGGGCTATTGGCTTTTTCTGCTTGCTTTTTCTTTTTCTTTATATTTTTTTTCGCCACCTTCTTTTTTTTTGCAAGCCTTTTGCTTTTTTCACTGTTTTTTCTTGCTTCAAGAATCAATTTCATGATTTTTCAGATCATCAATAACATTTCTCTTTGTTCATCATTCTTTCAAGAGCCAACAACTTTAATATTCATAAACAACAAGATCAAAATTATGCACTGTTTAAGCATTCATTCAGAAAACAAAAAGTATTGTCACCACATCAATATAATTAAACTAAATTCAAGGATAAATTCGAAATTCATGTACTTCTTGTTCTTTTGATTTAGGAACATTTTTCTTTTAAGAGAGGTGAAGGATTTATGGAATTATTCATAGCTTTAAGACATAGTTACTAAACACTAATGATCATGAAGTAGAGACACAAATATAGATGACATAATAAGCATAAAAACCGAAAAATAGAAAAAAATAAGAACAAGGAATAAATCCACCTTAGTGATGGTGGCGTTTTCTTCTTGAAGAACCAATGATGTCCTTGAGTTCTTCTATGTCTCTTCCTTGCCTTTGTTGCTCCTCCCTCATTGCTCTTTGATCTTCTCTAATTTCATGGAGAATGATGGAGTGCTCTTGATGTTCCACCCTTAATTGATCCACATAGTAACTCAAATCTTCTAAGGAAGTGTTGAGTTATTCCCAATAGTTGTTGGGAGGAAAGTGCATCCCTTGAGGCATCTTTGGGATTTCTTGGTAATGAGCTTCCTCATGCGTCTCTTGGGTTTCATGAGTGGGCTCTCTTGTTTGCTCCATCCTTTTCTTAGTGATGGGCTTGTCCTCCTCAATGAGGATGTCTCCTTCTATGATAACTCTAGCTGAGTAACATAGATGGCAAATAAGATGAGGAAAAGCTAGCCATGCCAAAGTAGAGGACTTATCGGCTATTTTGTAGAATTTATGGGAGATGACTTCATGAACTTCTACTTCCTCTCCAATCATGATGGCCCAATCCACAGTAACTTCAGATCGGTTGCTAGTGGGGATGATGGAGCATTGAATGAACTCCAACCATCCTCTAGCCACAGGCTTGAGGTCCAGTCTTCTTAGTTGAACCGGCTTGCCTTTGGAGTCTCTTTTTCATTGAGCTCCTTCCACACATATGTCCATAAGGACTTGGTCCAACCTTTGATTAAAGTTGACCCTTCTAGTGTAGGAGCGTGCATTTCCTTGCATTATGGGTAAGTTGAACGCCAACCTCACATTTTCCGGACTAAAATCTAAGTATTTCTCCCGAACCATTGTAAGATAATTCTTTGGGTTCGGGTTCTTACTTTGATCATGGTTCTTAGTGATCCATGCATTGGTATAGAACTCTTGAACTATTAAGATTCTGACTTGTTGAATGGGGTTAGTTAGAACTTCCCAACCTCTTCTTTGGATCTCATGTCGGATCTCCGGATACTCATTTTTCTTGAGCTTGAAAGGGACCTCAGGGATCACCTTCTTCTTGGCCACAACATCATAGAAGTGATTTTGATGGGCTTTGGAGATGAATCTTTCCATCTCCCATGACTCGGAGGTGGAAGCTTTTGTCTTCCCTTTCCCTTTTCTAGAGGATTCTCCGGCCTTAGGTGCCATCAATGGTAATGGAAAAACAAAAAGCTTATGCTTTTACCACACCAAACTTAAAATATTGCTTGCCCTTGAGTAAGAGAAGAAAGAAAAGAAGAAGAAGAAGAAGAAGAAGAAAATATGGAGGAGAGGGGGAGAGGTGTATTCGGCCAAGAAGGAGAAGAGAGGTTTGTGTTGTGTGAAAATTAAGGAGAATGGAGGGGTTTATATAGGGAGAGGAGAGGGGGTAGGTTCGGTCATTTAGGGTGGGTTTGGGTGGGAAAAAAATTTGAATTTGAAGGTAGGTGGGTGGTGCACGAAATTGTGATCACTTCTTTTCACAACTCAAATAATCCCTAGTAATGGCCCCAGAAATTTGGTGCTCAATACCATGGCATAAACACAACTTCGCACAACTAACCAGCAAGTGCACTGGGTCGTCCAAGTAATAAACCTTACGCGAGTAAGGGTCGATCCCACGGAGATTGTTGGTATGAAGCAAGCTATGGTCACCTTGTAAATCTTTGTCAGGCAGACTCAAATGGGTATAGATGATGAATAAAACATAAAGATAAAGATAGAGATACTTATGTAATTCATTGGTGAGAATTTCAGATAAGCGTATGAAGATGCTTTGTCCCTTCTGTCTCTCTGCTTTCCTACTGTCTTCATCCAATCCTTCTTACTCCTTTCCATGGTAAGCTGTATGCAAGGGTTTCACCGTTGTCAGTGGCTACCTCCCATCCTCTCAGTGGAAATGTTCAACGCACCCTGTCACGGCACGGCTATCCATCTGTCGGTTTTCAATCAGGCCGGAATAGAATCCAGTGATTCTTTTGCGTCTGTCACTAACGCCCCGCCTTCAGGAATAGACCTTCCGGATTCTCTTGAATGCCGCCATCAGTTCTAGCTTATACCACGAAGATTCCGGTTAAAGAATCCAAGAGATATCCACCCAATCTAAGGTAGAACGGAGGTGGTTGTCAGTCACACGTTCATAGGTGAGAATGATGATAAGTGTCACGGATCATCACATTCATCAAGTTGAAGAACAAGTGATATCTTGGAACAAGAACAAGCGGAATTGAATAGAAGAACAATAGTAATTGCATTAATACTCGAGGTACAGCAGAGCTCCACACCTTAATCTATGGTGTGTAGAAACTCCACCGTTGAAAATACATAAGAACAAGGTCTAGGCATGGCCGTGAGGCCAGCCTCCCAAAGAGGGTTCAATCATAAAAACATGATCAAAAGATTAAAAATACAATAGCAAAAGGTCCTATTTATAGGGAACTAGTAGCTTAAGAATTACAAAGATGAGTAAATGACATAAAAATCCCATTCCGGGCCCACTTGATGTGTGCTTGGGCTGAGCATTGAAGCATTTTCGTGTAGAGACTTCTCTTAGAGTTAAACGCCAGCTTTTGTGCCAGTTTGGGCGTTTAACTCCCACTTTGGTGCCAAGTCCGGCGTTTAACGCTGGGAATTCTGAAGGTGACTTTGAACGCCGGTTTGGGCCATCAAATCTTGGGCAAAGTATGGACTATCATACATTTCTGGAAAGCCCAGGATGTCTACTTTCCAACGCTGTTGAGAGCGCGCCAATTGGGCTTCTGTAGCTCCAGAAAATTCACTTCGAGTGCAGGGAGGTCAGAATCCAACAGCATCTGCAGTCCTTTTCAGTCTCTGAATCAGATTTTTGCTCAGGTCCCTCAATTTTAGCCAGAAAATACTTGAAATCACAGAAAAACACACAAACTCATAGTAAAGTCCAGAAAAGTGAATTTTAATTAAAAACTAATAAAAATATACTAAAAACTAACCAAATCCTACTAGAAACATACTAAAAACAATGCCAAAAAGCGTACAAATTATCCGCTCATCACAAGACCAAACTTAAATTGTTGCTTGTCCCCAAGCAACTGAAAATCAAATAAGATAAAAAGAAGAGAATATGCAATGAACTCCAAAAACATCTATGAAGATCAGTATTAATTAGATGAGCGAGGCTTTTAGCTTTTTGCCTCTGAACAGTTTTGGCATCTCACTCTATCCTTTGAAATTCAGAATGATTGGCTTCTTTAGGAACTCAGAATCCAGATAGTGTTATTGATTCTCCTAGTTAAGTATGATGATTCTTGAACACAGCTACTTTATGAGTCTTGGCCGTGACCCAAAGCACTCTGTCTTCCAGTATTACCACCGGATACATACATGCCACAGACACATAATTGGGTGAACCTTTTTAGATTGTGACTCAGCTTTGCTAGAGTCCCCAATTAGAGGTATCCAGGGTTCTTAAGCACACTCTTTTTGCCTTGGATCACAACTTTATTTCTTTCTTTTTCTTTCTTTTTCTTTTTCTCCCCTTTTTTTTTCTTTTTTCGTTTTTCTCCTTCTTTTTTTTTTTGAATTCACTGCTTTTTCTTGCTTCAAGAATCATTTTTATGATTTTTCAGATCCTCAGTAACATGTCTCCTTTTTCATCATTCTTTCAAGAGCTAACATTCATGAACCACAAATTCAAAAGACATATGCATTGTTCAAGCATACATTCAGAAAACAAAAGTGTTGCCACCACATCAAAATAATTAATCTGTTATAAAATTCAAAATTCATGCAATTCTTCTCTTTTTCAATTAAGAACATTGTTTATTTAAGAAAGGTGATGGATTCATAGGACATTCATAACTTTAAGGCATAGACACTAAGACACTAATGATCATAAGGCACAAACATGGATAAACATAAGCATGAAAATTCGAAAAACAAGAAAATAAAGAACAAGGAGATTAAAGAACGGGTCCACCTCAGTGATGGCGGCTTGTTCTTCCTCTTGAAGATCTTATGGAGTGCTTGAGCTCCTCAATGTCTCTTCCTTGCCTTTGTTGCTCCTCTCTCATGATTCTTTGATCTTCTCTAATTTCATAGAGGAGGATGGAATGTTCTTGGTGCTCCACCCTTAGTTGTCCCATGTTGGAACTCAGTTCTCCCAGGGAGGTGTTTAGTTGCTCCCAATAGTTTTGTGGAGGAAAGTGCATCCCTTGAGGTATCTCAGGGATTTCATGATGAGAGGGGTCTCTTGTTTGCTCCATCCTTTTCTTAGTGATGGGCTTGTCCTCATCAATGAGGATGTCTCCTTCTATGTCAACTCCAACTGAATAACAGAGGTGACAAATAAGATGAGGAAAGGCTAACCTTGCCAAGGTAGAGGACTTGTCCGCCACCTTATAAAGTTCTTGGGCTATAACCTCATGAACTTCCACTTCTTCTCCAATCATGATGCTATGGATCATGATGGCTCGGTCTAGAGTAACTTCGGACCGGTTGCTAGTGGGAATGATTGAGCGTTGGATAAACTCCAACCATCCTCTAGCCACGGGCTTGAGGTCATGCCTTCTCAATTGAACCGGCTTCCCTCTTAAATCTCTCTTCCATTGGGCGCCCTCTTCACAAATGTCAGTGAGGACTTGGTCCAACCTTTGATCAAAGTTGACCCTTCTTGTGTAAGGATGTTCATCTCCTTGCATCATGGGCAAGTTGAATGCCATCCTCACATTTTCCGGACTAAAATCTAAGTATTTCTTCCGAACCATTGTAAGCCAATTCTTTGGGTTCGGGTTCACACTTTGATCATGGCTTTTGGTGATCCATGCATTGGCATAGAACTCTTGAACCATCAAGATTCTGACTTGTTGAATGGGGTTGGTGAGAACTTCCCAACCTCTTCTTCAAATCTCATGTCGGATCTCCGGATATTCACTCTTTTTGAGTTTGAAAGGGACCTCAGGGATCACCTTCTTCAAGGCTACAACTTCATAGAAGTGGTCTTGATGCACCCTTGAGATGAATCTCTCCATCTCCCATGACTCGGAGGTGGAAGCTTTTGCCTTCCCTTTCCTCTTTCTAGAAGTTTCTCCGGCCTTGGGTGCCATAAATGGTTATGGGAAAATAAAAAGCAATGCTTTTACCACACCAAACTTAAAAGGTTTGCTTGTCCTCGAGCAAAAGAAGAAAGAAGAGAGTAGAAGAAGAAGAAAATGGAGGAGATGGAGATGGCTTTGTGTTTCGGCCAAAGAGGGAAGAAGTAGTGTTTAGGGTGTGTGAAAATGAAGGAGTGAAGAGGGATTTATATAGGGGTGAGGGGAGGGGTAGGGTTCGGCCATTATGGGTGGGTTTGGGAGGGAAAGTGGTTTGAATTTGAATGGTGAGGTAGGTGGGGTTTTATGAAGGATGGATGTGAGTCGTGAAGAGAAAGATGGGATTGGATAGGTGAAGGGTTTTTGGGGAAGAGGTATTGAAGTGATTGGTGAATGGGTGAAGAAGAAAGAGGGTGGTGGGGTTGGTGGGGATCCTGTGGGGTCCACAGATCCTGAGGTGTCAAGAAAAAGTCATCCCTGCACCAAATGGCATGCAAAAATGCGTTTTGAGCCAATTCTGGCGTTAAACGCCGGGCGGGTGCCCATTTCTGGCGTTTAACGCCAGGTTCTTGCCCTTTCCTGGCGTTTAACGCCAGTCTGGTGCCCCTTTCTGGCATTAAACGCCCAGAATGGTGCCAGACTGGGCGTTAAACGCCCACCTGCTAGCCTTACTGGCGTTTAAACGCCAGTAGGTTCTTCCTCCAGGGTGTGCTATTTTTCTTCCTGTTTTTCATTTTGTTTTTGCTTTTTCAATTGATTTTGTGACTTCTCATGATCATCAACATACAGAAAACATAAAATAACAAAGGAAAATAGATAAAATATAACATTGGGTTGCCTCCCAACAAGCGCTTCTTTAATGTCAGTAGCTTGACAGAGGGCTCTCATGGAGCCTCACAGATGCTCAGAGCAATGTTGGAACCTCCCAACACCAAACTTAGAGTTTGAATGTGGGGGTTCAACACCAAACTTAGAGTTTGGTTGTGGCCTCCCAACACCAAACTTAGAGTTTGACTGTGGGGGCTCTGTTTGACTCTGCTTTGAGAGAAGCTCTTCATGCTTCCTCTCCATGGTGACAGAGGGATATCTTTGAGCCTTAAACACAAAGGATCCTTTATTCACTTGAATGATCAGTTCACCTCTATCAACATCTATCACAGCCTTAGCTGTGGCTAGGAAGGGTCTGCCAAGGATGATGGATTCATCCATGCACTTCCCAGTCTCTAGGACTATGAAATCAGCAGGGATGTAATGGTCTTCAACCTTTACCAGAACATCCTCTACAAGTCCATAAGCTTGTTTCTTTGAATTGTCTGCCATCTCTAGTGAGATTCTTGCAGCTTGTACCTCAAAGATCCCTAGCTTCTCCATTACAGAGAGAGGCATGAGGTTTACACTTGACCCTAAGTCACACAGAGCCTTCTTGAAGGTCATGGTGCCTATGGTACAAGGTATTGAAAACTTCCCAGGATCTTGTCTCTTTTGAGGTAATTTCTGCCTAGACAAGTCATCCAGTTCTTTAGTGAGCAAAGGAGATCTGTTCTCCCAAGTCTCATTTCCAAATAACTTGTCATTTAGCTTCATGATTGCTCCAAGGTATTTAGCAACTTGCTCTTCAGTGACATACTCATGCTCTTCAGAGGAAGAATACTCATCAGTGCTCATGAAAGGCAGAAGTGAGTCCAATGGAATCTCTATGGTCTCATTTTGAGCCTCAGATTCCCATGGTTCCTCATTGGGGAACTCAGTGGAGGCCAGTGGACGTCCATTGAGGTCTTCCTCAGTGGCGTTCACTGCCTCTTCCTCCTCTCCAAATTCGGCCAAGTTGATGGCCTTGCACTCTCCTTTTGGATTTTCTTCTGTATTGATTGGAAGAGTACTAGGAGGGAGTTCAGTAACTTTCTTACTCAGCTGTCCCACTTGTGCCTCCAAGTTTCTAATGGAGGACCTTGTTTCAGTCATGAAACTTTGAGTGGTTTTGATTAGATCAGAGACCATGGTTGCCAAGTCAGAGTGGCTCTGCTTAGAACTCTCTGTCTGTTGCTGAGAAGATGATGGAAAAGGCTTGCCATTGCTAAACCTGTTTCTTCCACCATTATTGTTGTTGAAACCTTGTTGAGGTCTCTGTTGATCCTTTCATGAGAAATTTGGATGATTTCTCCATGAAGAATTATAGGTGTTTCCATAGGGTTCTCCTAGGTAATTCACCTCTTCCATTGAAGGGTTCTCAGGATCATAAGCTTCTTCTTCAGATGAAGCATCCTTAGTACTGACTGGTGCATTTTGCATTCCAGACAGACTTTGAGAAATCAAATTGACTTGCTGAGTCAATATTTTGTTCTGAGCCAATATGGCATTCAGAGTATCAATCTCAAGAACTCCTTTCTTCTGATTTGTCCCATTGTTCACAGGATTCCTTTCAGAAGTGTACATGAATTGGTTATTTGCAACCATTTCAATTAGTTCTTGAGCCTCTGTAGGCGTCTTCTTCAGATGAAGAGATCCTCCAGCAGAGCTATCCAAGGACATCTTGGATAGTTCAGACAGACCATCATAGAAAATACCTATGATGCTCCATTCAGAAAGCATGTCAGAGTGACACTTTCTGATCAATTGTTTGTATCTTTCCCAAGCTTCATAGAGGGATTCTCCATCCTTCTGTCTGAAGGTTTGGATTCCACTCTAAGCTTACTCAATTTTTGAGGTGGAAAGAACTTTGCCAAGAAGGCATTGACTAGCTTTTCCCAAGAGTTCAGGCTTTCTTTAGGTTGTGAGTCCAACCATGTCCTAGCTCTGTCTCTTACAGCAAAAGGGAATAGCATAAGTCTGTAGACCTCAGGGTCAACCCCATTAGTCTTGACAGTGTCACAGATTTACAAGAATTCAGCTAAGAACTGATGAGGATCTTCCAATGGAAGTCCATGGAACTTGCAATTCTGTTGCATTAGAGAAACTAATTGAGGCTTAAGCTCAAAGTTGTTTGCTCCAATGGCAGGGATAGAGATGCTTCTCCCATAGAAGTCGGGAGTAGGTGCAGTAAAGTCACCCAGCACCTTCCTTGCATTGTTGGCATTGTTGTTGTTCTCGGCTGCCATGGGTTCTTCTTCTTTGAAGATTTCTGTTAGGTCCTCTACAGAGAGTTGTGCCTTAGCTTCTCTTAGCTTTCGCTTCAAGGTCCTTTCAGGTTCAGGGTCAGCTTCAACAAGAATGCCTTTGTCTTTGCTCCTGCTCATATGAAAGAGAAGAGAACAAGAAAATATAGAATCCTCTATGTCACAGTATAGAGATTCCTTGAGGTGTCAGAGGAAAAGAAAAATAGAAAAAAGAGGTAGAAGAATTCGAACTTAGTGAGACAGAGTTTGAATTGTGCATTGAGGAGGAGTGATACTCCATAAATAGAAGGATGTGAGAAGAGGGGAAGAGATTTTTCGAAAATTAATTAAAAAGATTTTTAAAAAAACATTTTGAAAAACTTTAATTTGATTTTCGAAAATCAAGAGTGAGAAAGAGATCAAGTAATTTTTTAAAAAGATTTTGAAATTAGAAATTAAAAAGATATGATTGAAAACTATTTTGAAAAAGATGTGATTAAAAAGATTTGATTGAAAAGTTATGCTTTTAAAAAGATATGATTGAAAAGATATGATTTGAAAACAATTTTAAAAAAAAAAGATTTGATTTTTAAAAATTATTGACTTGCCTAACAAGAAAAGATATGATTCAAACATTTAACCTTTCTCAACAGAAAAGGCAACATACTTGAATTGTTCAATCAAATCTTTAATTGATAGCAAGTATCTTTGAAAAAGGAAAGAAATTGATTTTGAAAGTATTTGATTGAAAAGATTTGATTTGAAAAAGATTTGATTTTGAAGAACTTTGAAAACTTGAAAAAAATCTGAATTAAAAATAGAATCTTCCCTCTTGTGCCATCCTGGCATTAAACGCCCAGAATGGTGCACATTCTGGCGTTTAACGCCCAATGCACTACCTTTTTGGGCGTTAAACGCCCAACCAGGCACCCTGGCTGGCGTTTAAACGCCAGTCTGCCTTCCTTACTGGGCATTTTGAATGCCCAGCCTTTTTCTGTGTAATTCCTCTGCTGTATGTTCTGAATCTTCAATTCTCTGTATTATTGACTTGAAAAGACACAAATTAAAAATATTTTTTGGATTTTTTTATAATGAGGAATAATCAAAATGCAACTAAAATCAAATAACAATGCATGCAAGACACCAAACTTAGTAGTTTGTATACTACTGACACTAACAAAATGAGAATGCATATGGAAAACAACAAAACACTCAAGTCAAGAGAATTTAAAGATCAGAGTAAGGAAATCATCAAGAACAACTTGAAGATTAATGAAGACACATGAATGAATGCAAGAAGAACAGAAACATGCAATTCACACCAAACTTAACATGAGACACTAAACTCAACAAGAAACATGAGAATATTTTTGGTTTTTATGATTTTGTAATTTTTTTTTTGGATTTTTCTAAAATTAAGTGAAAAGGAAAATAAAGGTATCAAAATTCTTAATGAGAATTCCAGGAATCATGCAATGTTAGTCTAAAGCTACAGTCTAAAGGAATTAGACATGGCTAGCCAAGCTTCAGCAGGACATTGCATTCAAGAGCTAAATTGATGAGAATCAATCAGCTTTGGTGATGATAAGAACATCACCTTGAAACACTAGAATTCATTCTTAAGAACTCTGAAGAAAAATGCCTAATCTAAGCAACAAGATGAACCGTCAGTTGTCCAAACTCAACAATCCCCGGCAACGGCGCCAAAAACTTGGTGCACGAAATTGTGATCACTTCTTTTCACAACTCAAATAATCCCTAGTAATGGCCCCAGAAATTTGGTGCTCAATACCATGGCATAAACACAACTTCGCACAACTAACCAGCAAGTGCACTGGGTCGTCCAAGTAATAAACCTTACGCGAGTAAGGGTCGATCCCACGGAGATTGTTGGTATGAAGCAAGCTATAGTCACCTTGTAAATCTTAGTCAGGCAGACTCAAATGGGTATAGATGATGAATAAAACATAAAGATAAAGATAGAGATACTTATGTAATTCATTGGTGAGAATTTCAGATAAGCGTATGAAGATGCTTTGTCCCTTCCGTCTCTCTGCTTTCCTACTGTCTTCATCCAATCCTTCTTACTCCTTTCCATGGCAAGCTGTATGCAAGGGTTTCACCGTTGTCAGTGGCTACCTCCCATCCTCTCAGTGGAAATGTTCAACGCACCCTGTCACGGCACGGCTATCCATCTGTCGGTTCTCAATCAGGCTGGAATAGAATCCAGTGATTCTTTTGCGTCTGTCACTAACGCCCCGCCTTCAGGAGTTTGAAGCTCGTCACAGTCATTCAATGATTGAATCCTACTCAGAATACCACAGACAAGGTTTAGACCTTCCGGATTCTCTTGAATGCCGCCATCAGTTTTAGCTTATACCACGAAGATTCTGGTTAAAGAATCCAAGAGATATCCACCCAATCTAAGGTAGAACGGAGGTGGTTGTCAGTCACACGTTCATAGGTGAGAATGATGATGAGTGTCACGGATCATCACATTCATCAAGTTGAAGAACAAGTGATATCTTGGAACAAGAACAAGCGGAATTGAATAGAAGAACAATAGTAATTGCATTAATACTCGAGGTACAGCAGAGCTCCACACCTTAATCTATGGTGTGTAGAAACTCCACCGTTGAAAATACATAAGAACAAGGTCTAGGCATAGCCGTGAGGCCAGCCTCCCAAAGAGGGTTCAATCATAAAAACATGATCAAAAGATTAAAAATACAATAGCAAAAGGTCCTATTTATAGGGAACTAGTAGCTTAAGAATTACAAAGATGAGTAAATGACATAAAAATCCCCTTCCGGGCCCACTTGGTGTGTGCTTGGGCTGAGCATTGAAGCATTTTCGTGTAGAGACTTCTCTTGGAGTTAAACGCCAGCTTTTGTGCCAGTTTGGGCGTTTAACTCCCACTTTGGTGCCAAGTCCGGCGTTTAACGCTGGGAATTCTGATGGTGACTTTGAACGCTGGTTTGGGCCATCAAATCTTGGGCAAAGTATGGACTATCATAAATTTCTGGAAAGCCCAGGATGTCTACTTTCCAACGCCGTTGAGAGTGCGCCAATTGGGCTTCTGTAGCTCCAGAAAATTCACTTCGAGTGCAGGGAGGTCAGAATCCAACAGCATCTGCAGTCCTTTTCAGTCTCTGAATCAGATTTTTGCTCAGGTCCCTCAATTTCAGCCAGAAAATACCTGAAATCACAGAAAAACACACAAACTCATAGTAAAGTCCAGAAAAGTGAATTTTAATTAAAAACTAATAAAAATATACTAAAAACTAACTAAATCCTACTAGAAACATACTAAAAACAATGCCAAAAAGCGTACAAATTATCCGCTCATCAGTGGGTTTATGGGAAAGAGTGGAAGGATGTGAGTGGTGAAGGGGGTAATTGGTAAGAGAGATTGAGGTGATTGGTGAAGGGTTTTTGGGAAAGTGTGTTATAGGATTATTAGGAGGTAAGGTGAGAATATGGTAGGTGGGGATCCTGTGGGATCCACAGATCCTGAGATGATCCTGTGGGGTCCACAGATCCTGAGGTGTCAAGAATTTACATCTCTGCACCAATTAGGCATGTAAAATGCCTTAGCATACCATTTTGGCATTTAAACGCCGAAGTGATGCACGTTCTGGGCGTTCAACACTCATGTGTAGCATGTTTCTGGCATTGAACGGCAGTTACATGCTTGTTACTGGCGTTCAGTGCCAGCTTTCCTCAGGGCATATTACTGGCGTCCAAATGCCAGGATGTTGCTTGTTTCTGGCGTTCAGCGCCAGCTCCATGCTCTGTTCTGGCATTGAGTGCCAGCCAGATGCTCCTTACTGGCGTTTAAACGCCAGTAAGTCCTTCCTCCAGGGTGTGATTTTTCTTCTGCTGTTTTTTATTATGTTTTTAATTTCAATATTTTTTCGTGACTCCACATGATCATGAACCTAATAAAACATAAAATAACAATGAAAA
This sequence comes from Arachis stenosperma, assembly GCF_014773155.1. Classification (NCBI taxonomy): domain Eukaryota; kingdom Viridiplantae; phylum Streptophyta; class Magnoliopsida; order Fabales; family Fabaceae; genus Arachis; species Arachis stenosperma. The sequence goes on along the minus strand of NC_080378.1, from coordinate 55,111,757 downwards.
TAAAATAAAATTAGATAAATAAAAATGGGGTTGCCTCCCAACAAGTGCTCTTTTAATGTCACTAGCTTGACAATGGGCTCTCTTGGAGCCACAAAGGTGATCAGGTCAATGTTGTGGACTCCCAACACCAAACTTAGAGTTTGGAATGGGGGTTCAACACCAAACTTAGAGTTTGGTTGTGGCCTCCCAACACCAAACTTAGAGTTTGATTGTGGGGGCTATGTTTGACTCTGTACTAAGAGAAGCTCTGCATGCTTACTCTCCCTTGTTACAGAAGGATAGCCGTGTGCCTTAAATACAAGGTAGTCCCCAATCAATTGAAGGACTAATTCTCCTCTGTTAACATCTATCATAGCTTCTGCTGTGGCTAGGAAAGGTCTTCCAAGGATGATGCATTCATCCTCCTCCTTCCTAGTGTCTAAGATTATGAAATCAGTAGGAATGTAAAGGCCTTTAACCTTTACCAACACGTCCTCTACTAATCCATAAGCTTGTCTTACTGACTTGTCTGCCAATTTGATGGGTTTTTTGTGGAAAAAGAATTTCCAAACACACAAATCTAACCGGCAAGTATACCGGGTCGCATCAAGTAGTAATAACTCACTTAGAGTGAGGTCGATCCCACAGGGATTGATGGATCAAGCAACTTTAGTGGGTGATTAGTTTAGTCAAGCTATCATTGAGTGAATTGTGTGAAGTGTAACCAACAGAAAGTAAATAGCAAGGAAAATTAAAGTGCAGAAAGTAAATGACAAGAAATGTAAAGAGCAAGAATCTTAAATGACAAGAAATATAAAATGCATTAAATGTAAAGGGGAGTGGGTGCTGGAAATTAAAGAGAGCAATAGATCAAAGCTTAGAGAAACTTGCAGGAAAAGTAAATCAGATCATGAACAGAGATGTAAAATGCAGAGCACTTGCAGAAGAATTAAATTGCTTGAAAGTAAATTGAATTCAGTGAGAACAGAAAGCAATGAGAACCAAAGATCAAAATCAAGCTCAATGTAAATTAAATTGTAAACTTGCAGCAAAGGAACTTGTAGTAAAGGAGAAATTAAAATCGCAGAAGAAGAAAACAGAGAGAATTCTCAAGGTGAGATTGAAACAGAATTCCTTCAATGCTCAACCCAAGATTCAAAACAGAAATAAAACTAAAGAGAGAGTTTTCTAATCCTAATGCTCCCTAGTGGAGCTCGCCTCCTTTAATAAAAATGAAACAGATGCCTATTTATAGGCATTTTTACAAAATGAAAATGAAAATGCAAGTGAAATTAAAGACAAATTACAATGAAATTTCTATTTTATCTATCTCTTGTGCCTTTGAGTGATGATAATGGGCTTTGCTTGCTTTGGATTTGGGTTGAAGATGGCCTCTGTTTGCTGTCATCCACGTTTGGGCCAAAGTTTGAGGTCAAACTTTGAGCCAAACGTGGATCCCTCTTGTTGCATATCAAGCCTTGGGGTGCTACTTTGTCCTCTTGTCAATGTTGCCAATTTTATGCCCACTATAGACTATGATATATGGTTGGAAAGCTCTGAATGTCAGCTTTCTAACCCAATTGGAATCACCTCAATTGGACATCTACAACTCAAGTTATGCTCCTTTGAAGAGGATAGGGTCGCTGGCTTTGGTGCCCAACGTTTGAGGTGAAGTTTGCCTCAAACGTGGTCGAAAACGCCGGTTCTGGAGGCTCAAACGCATTGTCCACCCCATACTATTATATATTGTTGGAAATCCCTGAATGTCTACTTTCCAATGCCTTTGGAAGCGCATCATTTGGAGCTCCACAGCTCAAGTTATACTCCGTCGAAGGTGCAGAGGTCAGTTGGCCTGACTGCAGGTTGCCACCATGTTCGTTTATGCACATTTCGGGGCAGTTTTCTCCCTCAATTTTAGTGTCCACCATGCAGTGCCATATATGCTTGGAAAGATCTCGATTTCTACTTTCCATTGCTTTTTGAATCACCTCATTTGGAGCTCTGTAGCTCAAGTTATTCTTGTTGGAAGTATACCCCTTCAGGCTGTGAGGCGCCAACGTTTGCCTCAACGTTTGAGGTCAAACGTTGGCGCAAACGTTGCCTTCCAAGAGTTTCTTCTTCAGCCAATGTTTGCCTCAACGTTTGAGGTCAAACGTTGGCTCAAACGTTGGTTCTTCTCCAGGGCATTCTTCATCTTCTTGCAACCTCCTTCCAAGCTTTGTTTCACCTATCATCAATCAACAATTGTATCAAAGCTATGCCATAATCATGAGAGTTATTCTTCTTCTTGATATATAAGCAATTATTGTACAAAAACTCATGAAAATGCATAAATTCATCCATGGTTGATTGAATCTAAGGAAACATGAATTTCTACCCAAATGGCTTACTTGTGACTTAAGAAAGTGCATAAAACCTATAAAAAAACAAAGAAAAAGCATAGAAAAATATGACATGATGACATGTCATCACAACACCAAACTTAAACCTTGCTTGTCCCCAAGCAAGAAAAGAATCATGCAATAAAGATTGACAATCCAAGGTGAGAAGAATAGCAACTCAATGTTCATGGTAAGCTAGTTTTCTAAGCAAGCTACAATCACAAAAGAAATGTAAATGATTGATGCTTCTATCTAGCTCAATTTATGAAATCTTTTTCTTATAATTCTTCCTTGAAACAAGCTTTTGATTTAAAATTTTTTTTTTTTAGCTTCTCCTTTTGGGTGCTTTGCCCCATGAGTTAATAACAAAACTACGACTTCTAAATGCTTTGTTTTCAAGTATTACCACTTGATACATAAGCACCACAAACATTTAATTAGAGGACTTCATTAAGCTCATTTGTTTCTTTTCTTGACTCTTTAATCATTGATGCTCAGAACCTTGAGTTTTGAGGGAGTGCTTTTGCACTTGAGCCTAGCCTTGACTTCTAAGTGTTTTGTTTTCAAGCATTTGGCTTGATACATAAACACCACAAGCACTTAACAAATAAATTGCCATTGGTGCTCAGAGCCTTCAGCTTTCTCATTCTTTCCCTTTTTCTTTTCTTGCTTTAATTGTATTTGCTTCTTCAAGGTTTTCATGATTTCAAAAGATTTCACAAAATGTCCTAGATGAAAACTTCAATTAAATAAAATCCAATGTAATCAAGCAACAGTCAAACATACTAGCTTTCCAGTACTTTTATGCACATGCTAAACTCTTCTTTAAATCCTTGTTTGTTTATGATCATGATACTTTATTGCTTTTGAATTCACAAAATTCAAGTTGGTAATCATAATGCCACAACACCATGTTGCAATTTAGAAATCAAACTATGCCTTTTCACACACACATGCATACAGTGAAGGTAAAGACAATCATGCAGTTTATAGTGCTTGAAACAAATGAGAGGAAAAGGAACTTTACAACCTTGTAGTTCATCTTCTCTATTGTTGTCATTTTTCTCCCATTCTTCCTCTTTCCCTTGCCAACTCAAAATGCTTGCTCATCCTCAAGCAACAATTAGAACCATGGCTATGGGGCTAAGATGGATCATGAATGTCTTACACCATGAAAAGTTAGTAGTACATGTGTTCTAAGCAAGCAAAATTAAAGATAATAATCAAGGCACAAGAGACAGAGACATTTTGATTGCATAGATAAGAAGGTGTGCACAATACATTGCATAAAAGATAAGTGGCACACCAAACTTAGTGTGACACTTTCACTTGGAATTAATGCAAGTATCTTGTAAGAATTGGAACCAAATTTTGTTGCATAGCAACACCAAACTTAGAATGCAACCATATGTCAATTTATTTGAATTAAAACTAAACAAGAGAAACTGTTATTTGTTGAATACAATTACCAAACCAAGATTTGCCATGAATAAGGATCTCTTGGTGATGTATTAACAAGAACAGTTAATAAAAGGAAACATAAAAAAATAAAGAAGTGACTAAAACAAAGAGAATGCAAACGAAATGTCAAAACAAAAGAAAAATAATAATGCAAAGGCAATATGACTATGCAGACAAGTGATGTTGCTGGATGAGTTACATAGAAAAATAAGTGGCACACCAAACTTAGAATCTTAGTGTGACACTTTCATGTAGAATTGATGCAATCATCCAAAAGAATTGAAAACAATTTGTTGCAAGGCAACACCAAACGTAGAATGTGATCATATGCCAATTTATTGAAATTTAAACAAGGCAAGGAGAAGGAATGTTACCTACTGTTTACCTATTCTTCACTTTCTTCCTCTTCTTCCAGTTTGTTAAGAGGAATGACCTCAAAGGGGGAGAAGATTCAGCTAGTGTCCCTTGTCTTGGCCTCTTCTCAGCAAGCTCCTTTTTGCACATGGCTTGATTGACCTTGCTTGCTGGACCAGGGACATGATTGGTGCTCTTGTTAGTTGCCTTCACTTCTTGGATGTCAAGACATGGTTGCTGTGTGATGTTTGGAGTTTCGTATTCATCCAGAGCTTTTTGAATTGGTGGTTCCATGAGCTTTTTTCTATGTACTTCTCTGCTTCACTTGAGTGTAAATTTTCTGGAATGACTTCCTCACTTTCTTGCTCCTCCACTCCTTTCTTTGCACCCAACATTTGACTTAATAGTTCTTTTATGGAGGAGGTTTGTTGTTCTTCCCAAGATTTCTTCATCTCCTCTTTATATTTTTCGATCACAGATTCAAGGGAAGTTTGTGAGGGTTGTGAATGTTCATGTTCCTTTGTCACCTCAAGTAGCGTTTGTGAATGTAAAATCCTTGGCTCATGTCCCTCATCCTTCATTGCAATTTCACTTGACACAAGGACCTTTTGTTTTTATTTTTCCATTTTCTCCTTCCATGCATTCGACAATTGGCCTAACTGCACTTCCATATTTTTTAGGGAGTTCTCTTGTTCTTTCTGGTACTTCTCTTTCTCCTCCGCAAATCTTTTGAGCATGGACTCAAGCTTTGAGATTCTTTGGCTATTGGAAGTTTGTGTGAGTGGTAAGTTTTGAAAGGGGCTTTTTATTGAAGCATGGTCAAGTGATGATATCTTTGGATGAATATCATATGGAGCATTAGAATTCCTTTCCCAGCCACCATTGGAATTATGACTTGCATCATTTTGTGGTGAAGGGAAATATCCCATATGGTTTTCTTGCTCATCTTGTGTCTGTGAAGCAAATCTCCATGGATTGGAGTGCTTAGAATCTGTGATTTCTTGGTGATATTCCCAACCACCATTAGAGATTGGTGATGGTGGGTGATATCCCGTAAAATTTTGTTTGACCATAAGATGAGTTGAACTCCATTTGTATTTTGTAAAATGCAACATCAATGGAAATTGAAATTCATGTCACAGAGACAGAACTTCTTAGTGAGGCAATAACTCAAACACCTTGGTTTCAACTTAGAACAGAGAACAAAAATAAAGAAAATGCTTGATCTAGACTTCTCACCCACTTAATCATTGTTGATCTAATCAATCCCCGGCAACGGCGCCAAAAACTTGATGGGTGTTTTTGTGGAAAAAGAATTTCCAAACACACAAATCTAACCGGCAAGTATACCGGGTCACATCAAGTAGTAATAACTCACTTAGAGTGAGGTCGATCCCACAGGGATTAATGGATCAAGCAACTTTAGTGGGTGATTAGTTTAGTCAAGCTATCATTGAGTGAATTGTGTGAAGTGTAACCAACAGAAAGTAAATAGCAAGGAAAATTAAAGTGCAGAAAGTAAATGACAAGAAATGTAAAGAGCAAGAATCTTAAATGACAAGAAATATAAAATGCATTAAATGTACAGGGGAGTGGGTGCTGGAAATTAAAGAGAGCAATAGATCAAAGCTTAGAGAAACTTGCAGGAAAAGTAAATCAGATCATGAACAGAGATGTAAAATGCAGAGCACTTGCAGAAGAATTAAATTGCTTGAAAGTAAATTGAATTCAGTGAGAACAGAAAGCAATGAGAACCAAAGATCAAAATCAAGCTCAATGTAAATTAAATTGTAAACTTGCAGTAAAGGAACTTGTAGTAAAGGAGAAATTAAAATCGCAGAAGAAGAAAACAGAGAGAATTCTCAAGGTGAGATTGAAACAGAATTCCTTCAATGCTCAACCCAAGATTCAAAACAGAAATGAAACTAAAGAGAGAGTTTTCTAATCCTAATGCTCCCTAGTGGAGCTCGCCTCCTTTAATAAAATGAAACAGATGCCTATTTATAGGCATTTTTACAAAATGAAAATGAAAATGCAAGTGAAATTAAAGACAAATTACAATGAAATTTCTATTTTATCTATCTCTTGTGCCTTTGAGTGATGATAATGGGCTTTTCTTGCTTTGGATTTGGGTTGAAGATGGCCTCTGTTTGCTGTCATCCACGTTTGGGCCAAAGTTTGAGGTCAAACTTTGAGCCAAACGTGGATCCCTCTTGTTGCATATCAAGCCTTGGGGTGCTACTTTGTCCTCTTGTCAATGTTGCCAATTTTATGCCCACTATAGACTATGATATATGGTTGGAAAGCTCTGAATGTCAGCTTTCTAACCCAATTGGAATCACCTCAATTGGACATCTACAACTCAAGTTATGCTCCTTTGAAGAGGATAGGGTCGCTGGCTTTGGTGCCCAACGTTTGAGGTGAAGTTTGCCTCAAACGTGGTCGAAAACGCCAGTTCTGGAGGCTCAAACGCATTGTCCACCCCATACTATTATATATTGTTGGAAAGCCCTGAATGTCTACTTTCCAATGCTTTTGGAAGCGCATCATTTGGAGCTCCACAGCTCAAGTTATACTCCGTCGAAGGTGCAGAGGTCAGTTGGCCTCACTACAGGTTGCCACCATGTTCGTTTATGCACATTTCGGGGCAGTTTTCTCCCTCAATTTTAGTGTCCACCATGCAGTGCCATATATGCTTGGAAAGATCTCGATTTCTACTTTCCATTGCTTTTTGAATCACCTCATTTGGAGCTCTGTAGCTCAAGTTATTCTTATTGGAAGTATACCCCTTCAGGCTGTGAGGCGCCAACGTTTGCCTCAACGTTTGAGGTCAAACGTTGGCACAAACGTTGCCTTCCAAGAGTTTCTTCTTCATCCAACGTTTGCCTCAACGTTTGAGGTCAAACGTTGGCTCAAACGTTGGTTCTTCTCCAGGGCATTCTTCATCTTCTTGCAACCTCCTTCCAAGCTTTGTTTCACCTATCATCAATCAACAATTGTATCAAAGCTATGCCATAATCATGAGAGTTATTCTTCTTCTTGATATATAAGCAATTATTGCACAAAAACTCATGAAAATGCATAAATTCATCCATGGTTGATTGAATCTAAGGAAACATGAATTTCTACCCAAATGGCTTACTTGTGACTCAAGAAAGTGCATAAAACCTATAAAAAAAACAAAGAAAAAGCATAGAAAAATATGACATGATGACATGTCATCACAATTGTAATGAGAATAAGGTAGGTTGTACCTCAATGATCCCCAGCTTCTCCATTATAGAGAGTGGCATAAGATTTATGCCTGATCCCAGGTCACACAGAGCCTTGTTAAAGGTCATGGTGCCTATGGTACAGGGTATTAAGAATTTACCAGGATCTTGTCTCTTTTGAGGTAAAGTTTTCTGAACCCATGCATCTAGTTCACTAATGAACAAGGGAGGTTCACCTTCCCAAGTCTCATTACCAAACAACTTGGCATTCAGCTTCATGATGGCTCCTAGATATTGAGCAACTTGATCTCCAGTCACATCTTCATCCTCTTCTGAGGAAGAATAGTCTTCAGAGCTCATGAATGGCAGAAGGAGATTTAATGGAATCTCTATGGTCTCTATATGAGCCTCAGATTCCTTTAGGTCCTCAATAGGGAACTTTTTCTTGTTTGAAAGACGTCCCAGGAGGTCTTCCTCACTAGGATTTTCGTCCTTCTCCTCCCTTGTTCATTCGGCCATATTGATTAAATTAATAGCCTTGCACTCTCCTTTTGGATTTTCTTCTGTATTGCTTGGGAGAATACTGGGAGGAGTTTCAGTGACTTTCTTACTCAGCTGGCCCACTTGTGCCTCCAAATTTCTGATGGAGAACCTTGTTTCACTCATGAAACTTAAAGTGGCCTTAGACAGATCAGAGACTAAATTTGCTAAATTAGAGAGGCTCTGCTCAGAATTCTCTGTCTGTTGCTGAGAAGATGATGGAAAAGGCTTGTTATTGTTTAGCCTGTTTCTTCCACCATTATTAAAGCCTTGTTGAGGCTTTTGTTGATCCTGGCATGAGAAATTTGGATGATTTCTCCATGATGAATTATAGGTGTTTCCATAAGGTTCACCCATGTAATTTACCTCTGCTATTGCAGGGTTCTCAAGATCATAAGATTCTTCAGAAGCTGCCTCTTTAGTACTGTTGGATGCATTTTGTCATCCATTCAGACTTTGAGAAATCATGTTGACTTGCTGAGTCAACACTTTGTTCTGAGCCAATATGGCATTCAGAATATCAATTTCATGAACTCCCTTCCTCTGAGGCGTCCCATTATTCACGGAATTCCTCTCAGAAGTGTACATGAATTGGTTATTTGCAACCATGTCAATAAGTTCTTGAGCTTCTGCAGGCATTTTCTTTAAGTGAATGGATCCACCTGCAGAATGGTCCAATGACATTTTGGAAAATTCAGATAGACCATAATAGAATATATCTAATATGGTCCATTCTGAAAACATGTCAGAAGGACACTTTTTGGTCATCTGCTTGTATCTTTTCCAAGCTTCATAGAGGGATTCACCATCTTTTTGCTTGAAGGTCTGAACATCCACTCTAAGCTTGCTCAACTTTTGAGGAGGAAAGAATTTATCCAAGAAGGCCGTGACCAGCTTATCCCAGGAGTCCAGGCTATCTTTAGGTTGTGAGTCCAACCATGTTCTAGCTTTGTCTCTTACAGCAAAAGGGAAAAGCATGAGCCTGTAGACTTCAGGATCTACTCCATTCGTCTTAACAGTCTCACAAATCTACAAGAACTCAGTTAAAAACTGGTAAGGATCTTCAGATGGAAGTCCATGAAACTTGCAGTTCTGTTGCATTAGAGCAACTAATTGAGGTTTCAGCTCAAAATTGTTTGCTCCAATGGCAGAAATTGAGATGCTTCTTCCATCAAACTTGGACGTTGGTTTAGTTAAATCACCAAGCATCCTCCTTGCATTATTGTTGTTGGGTTCGGCTGCCATCTCCTTCTCTTGTTCAAAAATTTCAGAAAGGTTGCCTCTGGATTGTTGTAATTTAGCTTCTTTTAGTTTCCTCTTTAGAGTCCTTTCAGGTTCTGGATCAGCTTCAACAAAGATGCCTTTTTCCTTATTCCTGCTCATATGAAAGAGAAGAGAAAAAGAAAAAGAAAGAGGAATCCTCTATATCTGGACAAAGAGGATCCTTATTATTAGTAGAAGAAGAAAGGAATAAGAGTGGAGAATCCAATCACAAGGGTGAGGATAGAGGCAGTGATTAGAGATGAAAAGAGGTGAAGAGAAGTGTTAGTAAATAAATAAATAAATAGAAGAAGAGAAGAGAGAGAGAATTCGAAAATAATTTTGAAAAAGTAGTTAATGATTTTCGAAAATTAAAGATGAGTGATGCAATTGCATATTTACTATATTAGCTAGTTAGTTTAGTTGGTTTTAGCTTAGTTTCACTCATTTTCTCTAAATAAACAAGTCCTTTTATGAGTTTTGTCTTCATGCATGAGAATACCAAGGAACATGTTGATTCTAGCCAAATTCATGCAAATGATTTAAGGAATACATACATGAATGAGTATGAATGAATCTCATGAAATTTATTGCATGAATTGGTAAGACTTTGAAGCTATTTCCCTTGTTGATGATAGGTGATGAAACAAGAAAGCAGGGAAGCAAGAATGAAGCAAACTGGGCAAGAAGAAGAGAAGTTGTTGGCGTTGCCAACTTGGAGAAAAGGTGAGTTGTTGAAGGCAACGCCAAGGCTGCCCTGGAGAGCACACTTGGGCGTTGCCAACGTGGGAAGTATAGGCGTTATTTAAGGCAACGCTGAGCTAGAGGAACTTGGGCCAGGGAGGAGCTTGAGCACGTTGCCAACGTGCTACTTCATTGGAGTGTTTAGAGGCAACGCCAGGGAGGAAAGCTTGGCTAGGAACCAAGTCTTGGATCTCCATCCATCGAGCACGTTGCCAACGCCACTCTTCATTGGCGTGTTTGACAACAACTCAAGCCAACGTTGCCAACGCCAGGAACCATAGGTGTTATTCAAGGCAACGCCAAGCAATCTTGGGGAGCTAGTTCAGAGCCTCGAGCACGTTGCCAGCCTAGAGATGAGGGGCGTGTTTGAGGACAACGCAGGCAAACAACGCTGAATGGAAAACTTGGCCCAGGAAAAGGAGGTGCACGTTGCCAACGCCAAGTTATGAAGGCGTGTTCCTTGGCAACGTAGCAAGCAACTTTGGCACCATAGGAAAGCTCGAGCACGTTGTTGAGCTGGGAGAGCATGGGCGTGTTCCTTGGCAACGCATGCAAGCTAAGAGTATGGGCACACGAGAGCGTTGCTAACTTGGAAATGAACTGGCGTGTTCATCAACAACGCCAGGGACAAGATTCTGGGCCAACAAATAGGAGCACGTTGCCAACGCCACTTTCATTGGCGTGTTTTAAGGCAACGCCAGGAAGGAATGCTTGGCTAGGCACCAAGTCTTGGATCCCAACCACGTTGCCAACGCCAGGAAGCATAGGCGTGTTCAAGGACAACGCCAAGCAACAAGCATAGAGCCTTGAGGAAGGCTCGAGTACGTTGCCAATGCCAGCTTCCAAAGGCGTGTTTGGGGGCAACGCAGCAAGCAAAGTTAGGCAAGGAAGCTCACATGAAGAAGCACTCGAGCACGTTGCCAACGCCAGCTTCTAAAGGCGTTTTCTAAGGCAACGTGACAAGCAAAATTGAAGGCTAGAGATTAGCCCTGGAGGGAGCACGAGCACGTTGCCAACGTGCTAACAAGGGGGCATGTTTGGTGACAATGCCAGCCTCATGTCTCTGCCTTGGGAGGCTAGGCACGTTGCCAACGTGGGAGGATAGGTGCGTTTTTGGCAACAACTTGGCAGCTTGACCTTACCTTCTTTGAGGAAGCATAACTTGAGCTAGGAAAGTCCAAATGAGGTGATTCCAGTGGCATTGGAAAGTAGACATCAAGAGCTTTCCAATGATGTATAATAGTCTATATTGAAACAGAGGATTGACACTCAAATTCTGGGCTACATTTAGCATGAAAGTAGAGTCAAGAAAGATGAAAAGCAAGTTGTTAGCAACAACTTGGGCTAGCAACGCCCAAGTCTGAAAGTTCACTCCCAGGAAAATATGATGCACATTGCCAACGTGTATTAAGGCTAGCGTTATTGGCAAAAACGCCAAGCCATTGGGCCAGAAGCATGATGAATGAACTCCTCCTTCCAAGTCTAGCAACACTTCTTCCATTGAGCCAAGAATTCAACAAAGAGGAAGCCCATATTACTAACCCAATTAAAGATCTTTGAAGGAGTTTTGGGACTAATATAAATAGAGATTGAGTTTGTACTTTAGGGGAACTTTTTGACACTTAGAATTTTATACTTTTAGCACTTTTACTTGGAGAACTCTCTAGCACTTCCAGGAGGATACCCGGAGAGCTATTTTGGGTTTTTATTGGAACTTCTCTTCTTCAGTTTTAAGTTTAAGCATTTCCTTATTCTTCTTCTTCTTTTCTTTACACTTAGTTTAGTTTTTGTTGATGGCAATTGTTGTTGAAATTGGAGCTATGATTCACTAAACCCCACTTTCATTAGGGGGAAGAGCTCTGCTTGTTTGAATGCATTGATGAACTCCTCTTTTCCTCCTCAATTCAAGTGGTTAATCCAAAGAGGAAACTCTTGTTCTTCAAAGATTCAACCACCATCGAGAGAGGGGTTAATCTATGAGAATTGTGTGGTGAATTTGAGGAATGAGCCACATAATTCAGTTTAGAGTTCATCCTTTCATGATTTCCTTAATCAATACACCTTGGTTGGTATGTGAGATGTAACTTTCCTTGGTTGAGATTATGGGAGTTGTGTGGCTGGATTAGAATTGAGCTTCATCTCTTCTCATGAACAACTAGATCACGAGAGTGGCAATTGGTTATGTTGAGAGAAATTGAATCACCAAGAGATTGGGATTCAATTACCCACTTGCCATGGATCTATACCCATGATTGAGAAGGATTTGACTAACATCAATTCATGAAAACTTGCATCTCTGATCCCTAATGATCCTCTCCACCATTAATTCTTATTTCTTTTGCTTCTAGTTATTTGACTACCCATAACCCAATTCCCTTCTACATTCTGTCAACTTATTATTCTCGTCATCTACATTCTGTTCCTTTATTTCTTGCTATTTGCTCTTATGCTCTTTAAATTTCTGCAACCTTTAATTCCTTGCAATTTATCTTTGATGTCATTTAAGTTTCTTGCATTTTAAGTTTCAGTTATTTACTTTCATTTTATTTCTATATTCCCGTTCTTTGAATTCCTTGCCATTTAAATTTCTGCAATTATATTCAAAAGTCACAATGCTCATAAAATCAAAACCATGTCTGCTTGACTAAATTTACCATTTAACTAAAGTTGCTTAATCTACCAATCCTCGTGGGATCGACCTCACTCTTAGTGAGTTTTATTGCTTGATGCGACCCGGTATACTTGCCGGTTGTACGTGAAATCTCATTTTTACGTATCAAGTTTTTGGCGCCATTGCCGGGGATTGGAAAAGATTGACAATGATTAAGTGAAAGGTGGTTTAGATTAAGCAATTTTTTTTTAGTGTTTTTGTTAAGCCCACTAACTGTTTGATACTTTGTTTCACTAACTCCAATTCCACTCTAGTTCTAGAGTGTTTCACTTGTGATTTTGGTTTTGTTTGTGTATGTCAGGAGCTAATAGACTTAATATTGAGGACGAGAGAACCCTCCGAAGGGTAAGGAGAGCAGAAAGAGGAAAGGGAATAGTTGGTGAAGAGGAGTCAGAGGGAGAAGATCAAGTCATGGAGGATGAGATGCAAAATCCTCCTGGAGGGGTCAACAACAATGATGGACCACCTAGAAGGGTGTTATCTTCGTATACTATCCCTGATCCAAGACATTGTGGGAGCAGTATTGCTACACCAAATATTCATGCCCATAACTTTGAGTTGAAACCTCAGCTTATCACTTTGGTACAGAACAACTGCTCTTATGGAGGGGGACCTCTTGAAGACCCAAATCAACATCTATCTGTTTTTTTTTTTTTTTTTGAGGATATGCAATACAGTGAAGACAAATGGAGTGCATCCAAATGTCTACAAGTTGCTGCTATTCCCATTCTCTTTGAGGGACAAAGCCACTCAATGGCTAGAATCATTTCCCAAGGAAAGCCTCAACAATTGGAATGACGTGATGGGCAGATTTCTAGCAAAGTTCTACCCTCCTCAAAGAATCATCAAGTTGAAGACAGAGGTTCAAACTTTCAGGCAAATGGAGGGGGAATCATTGTATGAAGCATGGGAAAGATATAAAGCACTAATGAGAAGATGTCCACCTGACATGTTTAGTGATTGGGTCAAGCTCCAAAACTTCTATGAAGGCTTAAGCTTAGAAGCAAGGAAGGGACTAGACTACTCATCAGGAGGATCACTCAACATGATGAAAACTGCCAAGGAGGCTCAAGACCTCATTGAGATTGTGGCAAACAATCAGTATTATTACTCATCAGAGAGGCAGCATAATCCAACCCCAAAGAAAGGTGTAATGGAGCTTGAAGGTGTTGATGCTATCTTGGCACAAAATAAGTTAATGCACCAACAAATCCAACAACAAATGGAAATGATAACAAAGAGAATGGATGGTTTGCAACTTGCAGCAGTGAACACAACAAATCAATCATTACTTGAATGGAACCAAGGTGAAGGGACCACTGTTGAACAACCACAAGAACAAGTTCAGTACATGCAGAATACTTCAAATTCTCAGGATGAATTTCATGGCGATATATACAACCCATCTTGGAAAAATCATCCCAATCTAAAGTGGGGTGAAAACCATTGGCAAAAGAATAACAACCACAATCACACCCGTAACACAAATAACCAAAATCACCATGCTAACAACACTAACCAATATAGAAAAACACAAAACACATATCAACCACCCCATCATAATTCACAAACTCACCAAAATAACTTTCCTGCACCAACATCCAACTCACAAAATTACCACACTAATCCGCCCAACAACTTCCAACAACAATCAACCCCCATCATACCCCCAACTGACCATCATGAGACCAGAATCTCAAATCTTGAAGCAACCTTGCAAGCACTTGCTCAAACCACTCAAGCCTTAGCTAAGGGACAAAAGGAACATGAGGTCACCATGAAGAATATTGAGAGACAAGTGGGACAATTAGCCAAACAAGCCGAGCGACCAACCAATATTCTCCCAAGTGACACAATACCCAACCCAAGAGAAGAATGTAAAGCTCTGCAGTTAAGGAGTGGCAAGGTAGTTGGTGAAAGTTCGAATAAAGAAGCAATAAAACCCAAAGAGCGAGACACAGTGGAAATACAAGCGAAAAAGCAGGATGAAGAAAAGGCTTCAACATCTAACAAAGGCAAAGAAGCTGTCAAGCCACAAGGCAAATCACCCAATCAAGGAAGCAACCATGATAGCAAGGAGAATGTGAGTCTACAACAAGAAAACAAAAATGAAGGAATAAAAGCTTATGTACCCAAGCTTCCGTACCCAACTAGGATACATAAAGGAGCAAAGGACCAACAATTCCCAAGGTTCTTAGAAATCTTCAAGAAACTTGAAATCAACATCCCATTAGCAGAAGCTCTGGAACAGATGCCATTGTATGCAAAGTTTCTTAAGGAATTGATCACCAAGAAGAGAAGTTGGCAAGAAAAAGAAACGGTGATTCTCACTCAAGAGTGTAGTGCCATCATTCAAAAAGGGCTACCCCCAAAACTCAAAGATCCTGGCAGCTTCCTCATACCCTGCACGATTGGGAGCATGGCCATTGACAAATCACTTTGTGACCTTGGAGCAAGCATTAACCTAATGCCTCTTACCATGATGAAGAAAATGATGATTGAAGAGCTTAAACCCACAAGGATGTCACTCCAACTTGCTGACAGATCCATCAAAATACCAAATGGAGTAGTCGAGAACCTCTTGGTGAAGGTGGGAAACTTCATATTCCCAGCTGATTTTGTGGTCCTAGATATGGATGAAGAGGGAAACAATTCAGTCATTCTTGGTAGACCCTTTTTAGCTACAGCTAGAACAATCATTGATGTGGAAAAGGGGGAGATGATTTTTAGAGTGCATGATGAGCAAATGACCATAAATGTTTTCAAAGCAATGCAACACCCCGTTGAGAAAGAAAGTTGCATGAGGATTGATGTAGTAGATTCGTTGGTTGAAGAGGTACTTGACACAAACCATCAAGTGAAACAGGAGGAAGTCCAGAATGTTAAAGGACAAGAAGAGAACAAATTGGAAGCATCAGAGGAACCAAGTGAAGCTATGAAAGAAGAGGCACCACAGCAAGAGTTGAAACCACTACCCCCTCATCTTAAATATGCATTTCTTGGTGAAAAGGACAGCTTCCCAGTGATCATAAATTCTACATTGAGTGCAGAGGAAGAAGAAAAGCTCCTTGTAGTATTAAAAGCTCACAAAGAGGCGTTGGGATGGACCATTGATGACTTGAAAGGCATAAGCCCTGCCGTATGCATGCACAAGATACTTTTAGAGGAGAATTCCAAACCAGTGGTACAACCCCAAAGAAGATTGAATCCCACAATGAAGGAGGTTGTTCAAAAGGAAGTCCTGAAGTTGTGTAAAGCTGGGATCATCTACCCTATATCTGACAGCCCGTGGGTCAGTCCAGTGCAAGTAGTACCTAAGAAAGGGGGGATGACTGTCATTGTTAATGAGAAGAATGAGCTTATTCCAACACGAACAGTGACAGGGTGGAGAATGTGCATAGACTATAGGAGGCTGAATGATGCCACACGAAAAGATCACTTTCCTCTCCCTTTCATTGACCAGATGCTTGAAAGGTTGGCTGGCCATGCCTATTACTGTTTTCTTGATGGATATTCT
This sequence comes from Arachis stenosperma, assembly GCF_014773155.1. Classification (NCBI taxonomy): domain Eukaryota; kingdom Viridiplantae; phylum Streptophyta; class Magnoliopsida; order Fabales; family Fabaceae; genus Arachis; species Arachis stenosperma. The sequence goes on along the minus strand of NC_080378.1, from coordinate 55,095,638 downwards.
GGATATAACCAGATAGTGGTTGACCCCATGGATCAAGAGAAGACTTCCTTTACTTGTCCCTTTGGAGTCTTTGCATACAGGAGAATGCCATTTGGACTGTGTAATGCCCCAGCTACCTTTCAAAGATGCATGCTATCAATCTTCTCAGACATGGTAGAAAAATTTATTGAAGTATTCATGGATGATTTCTCTGTTTTTGGTGATTCTTTCAATACTTGCTTGCACCATCTTACCCTAGTCTTGAAAAGGTGCCAAGAAACAAATTTAGTTTTGAATTGGGAGAAATGCCATTTCATGGTACCCGAAGGCATCGTTCTTGGTCACAAAATTTCAAGAAAGGGTATAGAAGTTGACAAGGCAAAAGTAGAAATTATAGAAAAACTTCCTTTGCCAACTAGTGTGAAAGCCGTTAGAAGTTTCTTAGGGCATGCTGGATTCTATAGGAGATTCATCAAAGATTTTTCCAAAATAGCAAAGCCACTAAGCAATTTGCTGGTGGTAGACAATCCTTTTCTCTTTGATGATGAGTGTAAACAGGCTTTTGAAACTCTAAAAGCTAAGCTCACCACAGCACCAATCATCACACCCCCAAGTTGGGGACTACCTTTTGAACTCATGTGTGATGCAAGTAACCTTGCAATTGGTGCTGTGTTGGGGCAGAGGAAGGAAAAGAAGCTTCATGTTATCTACTATGCAAGTAAGGTATTGAATGAAGCTCAAAAAAACTACACCACAACAGAGAAAGAGCTACTAGCTGTGGTATATGCTTTTGATAAGTTTAGACAATATTTGATTGGATCTAAAGTCTTAGTGTATACTGACCATGCTGCTCTTAAGTATCTTATGTCAAAACAGGATGCCAAACCAAGGCTAATCAGATGGGTGCTACTCCTACAAGAGTTTGACATTGAGATAAAAGATAGAAAGGGCAATGAAAATCAAGTTGCTGACCACTTATCAAGGCTACCACAAGATGTATGCCAGGACAACCTTCCATCAATAAATGAAGAATTTCCAGATGAGCATCTCTTGCAAATTCAACATGTCCCTTGGTTTGCAGATATGGCCAACTACAAGGCGGGGAGAATCATTCCACAAGAGTACACAAAACAACAAGTTAAGAAGCTGCTACATGAGGCTAAGTTCTTCTTCTGGGATGAACCATTCTTGTTCAAAAGATGCCCAGATGGAATGATAAGAAGATGTGTGTCAGAGGGTGAGATGAAGAACATACTATGGCATTGTCACAACTCTAGTTATGGTGGTCAGTTTGGGGCTGAAAGAACGGCTGCAAAGGTCCTTCAAAGTGGTTTCTACTGGCCTTCAATCTTCAAGGATGCTAGAGAGTTTGTGAGCCAATGCAATGAATGTCAAAGAACAGGGGGTTTGTCAAAGAAAAATGAGATGCCTCAAAAGTTCATTTTGGAAGTGGAACTCTTTGATCTGTGGGGAATAGACTTCATGGGACCTTTTCCTCCATCTTACACATTCAAATACATTTTGGTAGCAGTAGAGTATGTCTCCAAATGGGTAGAAGCAATAGCAACCACCACATGTGATACCAACGTGGTCTTGCAATTCCTCAAGAAGAACATCTTCACTAGATTTGGAGTGCCCAAAGGACTTATAAGTGATGGGGGAAGCCACTTCTGCAACAAGCAACTAAATTCTTTACTCCACAAATATGGTGTCACTCACAAAGTAGCTACCCCGTATCACCCACAAACCAATGGGCAAGCTGAACTTGCCAACAGAGAGCTAAAAAGGATTTTGGAGAAAACGGTGGGAACAACAAGAAAGGATTGGGTTAGGAAGCTGGATGATGCACTTTGGGCATACAGGACAGCCTTCAAGACACCCATAGGAAAATCTCCATTTCAGCTGGTGTATGGAAAGGCATGCCACCTCCCTGTGGAGCTTGAACATAAGGCCTTTTGGGCCACCAAACTTCTGAATTTAGATGCTCAAGCAGCAGGAGAGAAGAGGTTGCTACAACTCAATGAACTGGAGGAGTTCAGATTGGAGGCATATGAAAATGCCAGAATATACAAAGAGAGAGCAAAGAGATGGCATGATAAGAGGATCTCTCAAAGAACATTCGAACCAGGCCAAAGGGTGTTGTTATTCAACTCAAGATTGAAGATTTTCCCTGGGAAGCTGAGGTCTAGATGGACTAGCCCATACACCATCATCAAAGTATCACCTCATGGCTATGTCGAATTACTTGATGAAGCCTCAAAACAAACCTTCACAGCTAATGGACATAGGGTGAAGCATTATTTTGGTGGTCCCTGGAGCAAGGAAGAAAGTGTGCAAATGCTAACATGAGCAAGGAAGTTGCATTGTCAAGCTAAGGACAATAAACAAGCGCTTCATGGGAGGCAACCCATGCACATGAGTTCTCTTTTATTTGCTTTAGTAGTCAATAAGAGAGTTTATTCTTCAAAAAAAAAAACCGAGAAAAAGAGATTGAAATAGCATACAATGTAGGTAAGATACTAAGTTTGGTGTGGCCATCTTTGGAGTTAACTCCATAGAACACTTAGTCACAAACTAAGTTTGGTGTCTTTACATACATCAATAATGCTAGAAAAAGTAGAGTAGGGAATCAATTCATAAATTTTAATTTTTGTTTAGTCAACTTTACATAGGAATATCATCATAAGTTGTTAGCTAGTAATGTCACTTTAAGAATCTCAAGATTTTGGAATTTTGTTGCAGGAAAGAAAAAAAGAAGTGATGGGGAATCTTGGAGGGAGGTCACGGATACACAAGGAAGAGAAAGTCACATGAGTCTTGAACTTTGTGCATTGGAAAAAACAACTCAACATGCATTGGGCACAAGGAAGCATGCTCCCCATGCTATGACCGAACCACTAGGACCATGCATCCCACCACGGAAATCACCAAAAACCGTTTCCCCCCCCCCCCCACCAAACATCACTTTAAATACTTCAACCATATTCATCAAACCTCACTTTCTCCTCACTCATCCTTATACCTCTCCTCACCTCATTTCACCAGCCGAATTCACACTCTACTTCCAACTCCACAAATGTTAACTTTGGACCTAATCTTTACCCAATAACACTCATGATGCACTCCATCTCTCAATCTAACCGAAACACTCCACCCCCCCTCACCATCATTTTCTAGCTTGTCTAATTCACCTTGTCGTCATATATCTCTCCCATTCACAACTATTTTCTTTATGCTTGAGGACAAGCATTCACCTAAGTTTGGTGTGGGAGATTCAACCCTTGCAAGTGAATCTCAATGGCCTCATCATCAAGGGATAGGTGGTGCGCGAAATTGTGAACAATACTTTTCACAACTCTCATAATCCCCGGTCATGAACTCCAAAAACTTGGTAGTTCAATTCCATGGCATTACACAACTTCGCACAACTAACCAGCAAGTGCACTGGGTCGTCCAAGTAATACCTTATGTGAGTAAGGGTCGATCCCACGGAGATTGTTGGTATGAAGCAAGCTATGGTCACCTTGTAAATCTCAGTCAGGCAGACTCAAATGGGTATGATGATGAACGAAAATAACATAAAAGATAAAGATAGAGATACTTATGTAATTCATTGGTAGGAACTTCAGATAAGCGCATGAAGATGCCTTCCCTTCCGTCTCTCTGCTTTCCTACTGTCTTCATCCAATCCTTCTTACTCCTTTCCATGGCAAGCTTATGCAAGGGTTTCACCGTTGTCAGTGGCTACCTCCCATCCTCTCATTGGAAATGTTCAACGCACCCTGTCACGGCACGGCTATCCATCTGTCGGTTCTCAATCAGGCCGGAATAGAATCCAGTGATTCTTTTGCGTCTGTCACTAACGCCCCGCCCTCAGGAGTTTGAAGCACGTCACAGTCATTCAATCATTGAATCCTACTCAGAATACCACAGACAAGGTTAGACCTTCCGGATTCTCTTGAATGCCGCCATCAGTTCTCGCCTACACCACGAAGACTCTGATCTCACGGAATGGCTGGCTCATTTGTCAGGCGAGCACTCGGTTGTCAGGCGATCAACCATGCATCGTGTTATCAGGAATCCAAGAGATATTCACTAAGCCTCAGATGCTTGTAGAACAAGAATGGTTGTCAGTCACCTTGTTCATGAGTGAGAATGGTGATGATTCGTGACAATCATCACCTTCATTAAGTTGAAGAACAAGTGATATCTTGGACAAAGAATAAGCGGAATTGAATAGAAGAACAATAGTAATTGCATTAATACTCGAGGTACAGCAGAGCTCCACACCTTAATCTATGGTGTGTAGAAGCTCCACCGTTGAAAATACATAAGCATAAGGTCTAGGCATGGCCGAATGGCCAGCCTCCCAATGATCTAAGATAGCATAAAATGAAGATAGCTACCAAAGTCTCTAGATACAATAGTAAAAGGTCCTACTTATAGATAACTAGTAGCCTAAGGTGTACAGAGATGAGTAAATGACATAAAAATCCACTTCCGGGCCCACTTGGTGTGTGCTTGGGCTGAGCAATGAAGCATTTTCGTGTAGAGACTCTCCTTGGAGTTAAACGCCAGCTTTTATGCCAGTTTGGGCGTTTAACTCCCATTTAGGTGCCAGTTCCGGCGTTTAACGCTGGAATTTCTTGAGGTGACTTTGAACGCCGGTTTGGGCCATCAAATCTTAGGCAAAGTATGGACTATCATATATTGCTGGAAAGCCCAGGATGTCTACTTTCCAACGCCGTTGAGAGCGCGCCAATTGGGCTTCTGTAGCTCCAGAAAATCCACTTCGAGTGCAGGGAGGTCAGAATCCAACAGCATCTGCAGTCCTTTTGAGTCTCTGGATCAGATTTTTGCTCAGATCCCTCAATTTCAGCCAGAAAATACCTGAAATCACAGAAAAACACACAAACTCATAGTAAAGTCCAGAAAAGTGAATTTTAATTAAAAACTAATAAAAATATATTAAAAACTAACTAAAAGATACTAAAAACATACTAAAAACAATGCCAAAAAGCGTACAAATTATCCGCTCATCACAACACCAAACTTAAATTGTTGCTTGTCCCCAAGCAACTGAAAATCAAATAAGATAAAAAGAAGAGAATATGCAATGAACTCCAAAAACATCTATGAAGATCAGTATTAATTAGATGAGCGGGGCTTTTAGCTTTTTGCCTCTGAATAGTTTTGGCATCTCACTCTATCCTTTGAAATTCAGAATGATTGGCTTCTTTAGGAACTTAGAATCCAGATAGTGTTATTGATTCTCCTAGTTAAGTATGATGATTCTTGAACACAGCTACTTATTGAGTCTTGGCCGTGGCCTAAAGCACTCTGTCTTCCAGTATTACCACCGGATACATACATGCCACAGACACATAATTGGGTGAACCTTTTCAGATTGTGACTCAGCTTTGCTAAAGTCCCCAATTAGAGGTGTCCAGGGTTCTTAAGTACACTCTTATTGCCTTGGATCACAACTTTATTCTTTCTCTTTTTTTTTTCTTTCTTTCTTTCTATTTTTTTCGTTTTTCTCCTTCTTTTTTCCTTTTTTTTTGTATTCACTGCTTTTTCTTGCTTCAAGAATCATTTTTATGATTTTTCAGATCCTCAGTAACATGTCTCCTTTTTCATCATTCTTTCAAGAGCCAACATTCATGAACCACAAATTCAAAAGACATATGCACTGTTTAAGCATACATTCAGAGAACAGAAGTAATGCCACCACATCAAAATAATTAAACTATTATAAAATTCAAAATTCATGCAATTCTTTCCTTTTTTCTCAATTAAGAACATTTTTATTCAAGAAAGGTGATGGATTCATAGGACATTCATAACTTTAAGGCATAGACACTAAGACACTAATGATCATAAGACACAAACATGGACAAACATAAGCATTAATTTTCGAAAAACAGAAGAATAAAGAACAAGGAAATTAAAGAACGGGTCCACCTTAGTGATGGCGGCTCTTTCTTCCTCTTGAAGATCCTATGGAGTGCTTGAGCTCCTCAATGTCTCTTCCTTGTCTTTGTTGCTCCTCTCTCATGATTCTTTGATCTTCTCTAATTTCATGGAGGAGAATGGAGTGTTCTTGGTGCTCCACCCTTAGTTGTCCCATGTTGGAACTCAATTCTCCTAGGGAGGTGTTTACTTGCTCCCAATAGTCTTGTGGAGGAAAGTGCATCCCTTGAGGCATCTCAGGGATCTCTTGATGAGAGGGGTCTCTTGTGTACTCCATCCTTTTCTTGGTGATGGGCTTGTCCTCATCAATGGGGGTATCTCCTTCTATGTCAACTCCAACTGAATAACAGAGGTGACAAATGAGATGAGGAAAGGCTAGCCTTGCCAAGGTGGAAGACTTGTCTGCCACTTTATAGAGTTCTTGGGCTATAACTTCATGAACTTCTACTTCTTCTCCAATCATGATGCTATGGATCATGATGGCCCGGTCTAGAGTAACTTCGGACCGGTTGCTAGTGGGAATGATTGAGCGTTGAATGAACTCTAACCATCCTCTAGCCACGGGTTTGAGGTCATGCCTTCTCAATTGAACCGGCTTGCCTCTTGAATCTCTCTTCCATTGTGCGCCCTCTTCTCATATAACTGTGAGGACTTGGTCCAACCTTTGATCAAAGTTGACCCTTCTAGTGTAAGGATGTTCATCTCCTTGCATCATGGGCAAGTTGAATGCTACCCTCACACTTTCCGGACTAAAATCCAAGTATTTCCCCCGAACCATAGTAAGATAATTCTTTGGATCCGGGTTCATACTTTGATCATGGTTCTTGGTGATCCATGCATTGGCATAGAACTCTTGAACCATCAAGATTCCGACTTGTTGAATGGGGTTGGTAAGTACTTCCCAACCTCTTCTTCGGATCTCATGGCGGATCTCCGGATATTCACCCTTTTTGAGTGAAAAGGGGACTTCGGGGATCACTTTCTTCAAGGCCACAACTTCATAGAAGTGGTCTTGATGCACCCTTGAGATGAACCTATCCATCTCCCATGACTCGGAGGTGGAAGCTTTTGCCTTCCCTTTCCTCTTTCTAGAGGTTTCTCCGGCCTTGGATGCCATAAATGGTTATGGAAAACGAAAAAGCAACGCTTTTACCACACCAAACTTAAAAGGTTTGCTCGTCCTCGAGCAAAGAAGAAAGAAGAGAGTAGAAGAAGAAATGAGGGAGAAGGGAGATGGTGGTTAATTCGGCCAAAGAGGGGGAGAAGTGGTGTTTAGGTTATGTGAAAATGAAGAAGTGAAGAAGGGTATTTATAGGAGAGAGGGGAGATGGAGTTCGGCCATGTATGGGTGGGTTTGGGAGGAAAAGTGGTTTGAATTTGAAGGGTGAGGTTGGTGGGGATTTATGAAGGATGGATGTGAGTGGTGAAAAGAAAGATGGGATTTGATAGGTGAGGGGTTTTTGGGGAAGAGGTATTGAGGTGATTGGTGAATGGGGGAAGAAGAGAGAGGGTGGTGGTGGGGTAGGTGGGGGTCCTGTGGGGTCCACAGATCCTGTGGTGTCAAGGAAAAGTCATCCCTGCACCAAATGTTGCTCAAAATCACATTTTGAGCCATTTCTGGCGTTAAACGCCGGGCTGATGCCCATTCCTGGCGTTTAACGCCAGGTTCTTGCCCTTTTCTGGCGTTTAACGCCAGTCTGGTGCCCCTTTCTGGCGTTAAACGCCCAGAATGGTGCCAGACTGGGCGTTAAACGCCCAACTGCTAGGCTTAGTGGCGTTTGAACGCCAGTAACATCTTCCTCCAGGGTGTGCTGTTTTTCTTCCTGTTTTTCATTTTATTTTTGCTTTTTTCATTGATTTTGTGACTTCTTATGATCATCAACCTACAAAAAACATAAAATAACAAAAGAAAATATATAAAATATAATCATTGGGTTGCCTCCCAACAAGCGCTTCTTTAACGTCAGTAGCTTGAACAAGCGCTTCTTTAACGTCAGTAGCTCAGATGGCTCTCATTGAGCCTTACAAATGATCAGAGCAATGTGGGAACCTCCCAACACCAAACTTAGAGTTTGAATGTGGGGGTTCAACACCAAACTTAGAGTTTGGTTGTGGCATCCCAACACCAAACTTAGAGTTTGACTTTGGGGGCTCTATTTGTCTCTGATTTGAGGGAAGCTCTTCAAGCTTCATCTCCATGGTGACAGAGGGATATCCTTGAGCCTTAAACACAAAGGATTCTTCATTCACTTGAATGATTAGTTCACCTCTATCAACATCAATCACAGCCTTTGCTGTGGCTAGGAAGGGTCTGCCAAGGATGATGGATTCATCCATGCACTTCCCAGTCTCTAGGACTATGAAATCAGTAGGGATGTAATGGTCTTCAACTTTTACCAAAACATTCTCTACAAGTCCATGAGCTTGTTTTCTTGAGTTGTCTGCCATCTCCAATGAGATTCTTGCAGCTTGTACCTCAAAGATCCCTAGCTTCTCCATTACAGAGAGAGGCATGAGGTTCACACTTGACCCTAAGTCATACAAGGCCTTCTTGAAGGTTATGGTGCCTATGGTACAAGGTATGGAAAACTTCCCAGGATCTTGTCTCTTTTGAGGTAATTTCTGCCTAGACAAGTCATCCAGTTCTTTGGTGAGCAAGGGAGGTTCATCTTCCCAAGTCTCATTTCCAAATAACTTGTTATTTAGCTTCATGATTGCTCCAAGATATTTAGCAACTTGCTCTTCAGTGACATACTCATCCTCTTCAGAGGAAGAATACTCATCAGAGCTCATGAAAGGCAGAAGTAAGTCCAATGGAATCTCTATGGTCTCATTTTGAGCCTCAGATTCCCATGGTTCCTCATTGGGGAACTCAGAGGAGGTTGGTGCACGCCCATTGAGGTCTTCCTCAGTGGCGTCCACCTCCTCTCTTTCCTCTCTATATTCGGCCATGGTTATGGCTTTGCACTCTCCTTTTGGATTTTCTTCTGTATTACTTGGGAGAGTACTAGGAGGGAGTTCAGTAATTTTCTTGCTCAGCTGTCCCACTTGTCCTTCCAAATTTCTGATGGAAGACCTTGTTTCATTCATGAAACTTTGAGTGGTTTTGATTAGATCAGAGACCATGGTTGCTAAGTCAGAGGTATTCTGCTTAGAACTCTCTGTCTGTTGCTGAGAAGATGATGGAAAAGGCTTGTTATTGCCAAGCCTGTTTCTTCCACCATTATTGTTATTGAAACCTTGTTGAGGTCTCTCTTGATTCTTCCATAAGAGATTTGGGTGATTTCTCCATGAAGAATTATAGGTGTCAATCTCAAGGACTCCTTTCTTCTGACTAGTCCCATTGTTCACAGGATTTCTTTCAGAAGTGTACATGAATTGGTTATTTGCAACCATTTCAATTAGCTCTTGAGCCTCTGTAGGCGTCTTCTTCAGATGAAAAGATCCTCCAGCAGAGCTATCCAAAGACATCTTGGATAGTTCAGAGAGACCATCATAGAAGATACCTATGATGCTCCATTCAGAAAGCATGTCTGAGGGACATCTTCTGATTAATTGTTTGTATCTTTCCCAAGCTTCATAGAGGGATTCTCCATCCTTCTGTTTGAAGGTTTGAACTTCCACTCTAAGCTTACTCCATTTTTGAGGTGGAAAGAACTTTGCCAAGAAGGCATTGACTAGCTTTTCCCAAGAGTCCAGGCTGTCTTTAGGTTGTGAGTCCAACCATATTCTAGCTCTGTCTCTTACAGCAAAAGGGAATAGCATCAGTTTGTAGACCTCAGGGTCAACCCCATTAGTCTTGACTGTGTCACAGATTTGCAAGAACTCAGCTAAAAACTGATGAGGATCTTCCATTAGAAGTCCATGGAATTTGCAATTCTGTTGCATTAGAGAAACTAATTGAGGCTTAAGCTCAAAGTTGTTTGCTCCAATGGCAGGGATAGAGATGCTTCTCCCATAGAAGTTGGGAGTAGGTGCAGTAAAGTCACCCAGCACCTTCCTTGCATTGTTGGCATTGTTGTTGTTTTCGGCTGCCATGTCTTCTTCTTCCTTGAAGAATTCGGTCAGGTCCTCTAAAGAGAGTTGTGCCTTAGCTTCTCTTAGTTTTCTCTTCAAGGTCCTTTCTGGTTCAGGGTCAGCTTCAACAAGAATGCCTTTGTCTCTGCTCCTGCTCATATGAAAGAGAAGAGAAAAAGAAAATGTGGAATCCTCTATGTCACAGTGTAGAGATTCCTTGAGGTGTCAGAGGAAAAGAAAAATAGAAGAAAAGAAGTAGACGAATTCGAACTTGATTAGATAGAGTTCGAATTGTGCATTAAGAAGGAGTAGTACTCCATAAATAGAAGGATGTGGGAGGAGAGGAAGAAGATTTTCGAAAATTCAATTAAAAAGATTTTGAAAACATTTTGAAAAACACTTAATTGATTTTCGAAAATAAAAGTAAGAAAGAAATCAAGTGATTTTTGAAAAAGGAATTGGGATTAGAAATCAAAAAGATTTGATTGAAAACTATTTTGAAAAAGATGAGGTTAAGAAGATATGATTAGTTTTAAAGAGATGTGATTGAGAAGATATGATTTGAAAACAATTTTAAAAGATATGTTTTGAAAACAATTTTAAAAGATTTGATTTTGAAAATTAGTGACTTGCCTAACAAGAAAAGATATGATTCAAACATTAAACCTTTCTCAACAGAAAGGCAACAATTTGAGATGTTCAATCAAATCATTAATTGTTAGTAAGTATCTTTGAAAAAGGAAAGAAATTGATTTTGAAAACATTTGATTGAAAAGATATGATTTGAAAAAGATTTGATTTTGAAAAACTTTGAAAACTTGAAAAAAAAAATTGATTTGAAAACAAAATCTTCCCCCTAGCACCATCCTGGCGTTAAACGCCCAGAATGGTATACATTCTGGCGTTTAACGCCCAAAATGCACCCTTTTTGGGCGTTAAACGCCCAACCAGGTACCCTGGCTGGCGTTTAAACGCCAGTCTGTCTTCTTCACTGGGCATTTTGAATGCCCAGCTTTTTCTGTATAATTCCTCTGCAGTATGTTCTGAATCTTCAATTCTCTGTATCATTGACTTGAAAAGACACAAATTAAAAATATTTTTGGATTTTCAATAATCAAAATGCAACAAGAATCAAATAACAATGCATGCAAGACACCAAACTTAGCAGTTTGTATACTACTAACACTATATGAGAATGCATATGAGACACACAAAACACTCAAGTCAATTGAATTCAAAGATTAGAACACGAAAATCATCAAGAATTACTTGAAGACCATTAAGACACATGAATGCATGCAATTGACACCAAACTTAAGATGAGACACTAGACTTAAGCAAGAAACATCAAATATTTTTGGTTTTTATGATTTTATAATTTTTTTTGGATTTTTTCGAAAATTAAGTGGGAAAAGGTATCAAAATTCTTAATGAGAATTCCAGGAATCAGTGCAATGCTAGTCTAAGACTCCGGTCCAGGAATTAGACATGGCTTCACAGCCAGCCAAGCTTTCAAAGAAAGCTTCGGTCCAAAACACTAGACATGGCCAAAGGCCAGCCAAGCCTTAGCAGATCACTGCTCCAAAAGCAAGATTGATAAAAATCATCAAGCTCTTGTGATGATGAGTTGAAACCTCGGTCCAATGGAATTAGACATGGCTTCTCAGCCAGCCAGATTTCAACAAATCATCATGAAACTCTAGAATTCATCTCAAGAATTTCGAAAAAAAAAATACCTAATCTAAGCAACAAGATGAACCGTCAGTTGTCCATACACAAACAATCCCCGGCAACGGCGCCAAAAACTTGGTGCGCGAAATTGTGAACAATACTTTTCACAACTCTCATAATCCCCGGTCATGAACTCCAAAAACTTGGTAGTTCAATTCCATGGCATTACACAACTTCGCACAACTAACCAGCAAGTGCACTGGGTCGTCCAAGTAATACCTTACGTGAGTAAGGGTCGATCCCACGGAGATTGTTGGTATGAAGCAAGCTATGGTCACCTTGTAAATCTCAGTCAGGCAGACTCAAATGGGTATGATGATGAACGAAAATAACATAAAAGATAAAGATAGAGATACTTATGTAATTCATTGGTAGGAACTTCAGATAAGCGCATGAAGATGCCTTCCCTTCCGTCTCTCTGCTTTCCTACTGTCTTCATCCAATCCTTCTTACTCCTTTCCATGGCAAGCTTATGCAAGGGTTTCACCGTTGTCAGTGGCTACCTCCCATCCTCTCATTGGAAATGTTCAACGCACCCTGTCACGGCACGGCTATCCATCTGTCGGTTCTCAATCAGGCCGGAATAGAATCCAGTGATTCTTTTGCGTCTGTCACTAACGCCCCGCCCTCAGGAGTTTGAAGCACGTCACAGTCATTCAATCATTGAATCCTACTCAGAATACCACAGACAAGGTTAGACCTTCCGGATTCTCTTGAATGCCGCCATCAGTTCTCGCCTATACCACGAAGACTCTGATCTCACGGAATGGCTGGCTCGTTTGTCAGGCGAGCAATCGGTTGTCAGGCGATCAACCATGCATCGTGTTATCAGGAATCCAAGAGATATTCACTAAGCCTCAGATGCTTGTAGAACAAGAATGGTTGTCAGTCACCTTGTTCATGAGTGAGAATGGTGATGATTCGTGACAATCATCACCTTCATTAAGTTGAAGAACAAGTGATATCTTGGACAAAGAATAAGCGGAATTGAATAGAAGAACAATAGTAATTGCATTAATACTCGAGGTACAGCAGAGCTCCACACCTTAATCTATGGTGTGTAGAAGCTCCACCGTTGAAAATACATAAGCATAAGGTCTAGGCATGGCCGAATGGCCAGCCTCCCAATGATCTAAGATAGCATAAAATGAAGATAGCTACCAAAGTCTCTAGATACAATAGTAAAAGGTCCTACTTATAGATAACTAGTAGCCTAAGGTGTACAGAGATGAGTAAATGACATAAAAATCCACTTCCGGGCCCACTTGTGTGTGCTTGGGCTGAGCAATGAAGCATTTTCGTGTAGAGACTCTCCTTGGAGTTAAACGCCAGCTTTTATGCCAGTTTGGGCGTTTAACTCCCATTTAGGTGCCAGTTCCGGCGTTTAACGCTGGAATTTCTTGAGGTGACTTTGAACGCCGGTTTGGGCCATCAAATCTTAGGCAAAGTATGGACTATCATATATTGCTGGAAAGCCCAGGATGTCTACTTTCCAACGCCGTTGAGAGCGCGCCAATTGGGCTTCTGTAGCTCCATAAAATCCACTTCGAGTGCAGGGAGGTCAGAATCCAACAGCATCTGCAGTCCTTTTGAGTCTCTGGATCAGATTTTTGCTCAGATCCCTCATTTCAGCCAGAAAATACCTGAAATCACAGAAAAACACACAAACTCATAGTAAAGTCCAGAAAAGTGAATTTTAATTAAAACTAATAAAATATATTAAAAACTAACTAAAAGATACTAAAAACATACTAAAAACAATGCCAAAAAGCGTACAAATTATCCGCTCATCACAACACCAAACTTAAATTGTTGCTTGTCCCCAAGCAACTGAAAATCAAATAAGATAAAAAGAAGAGAAATGCAATGAACTCCAAAACATCTATGAAGATCAGTATTAATTAGATGAGCGGGGCTTTAGCTTTTTGCCTCTGAATAGTTTGGCATCTCACTCTATCCTTTGAAATTCAGAATGATTGGCTTCTTTAGGAACTTAGAATCCAGATAGTGTTATTGATTCTCCTAGTTAAGTATGATGATTCTTGAACACAGCTACTTATTGAGTCTTGGCCGTGGCCTAAAGCACTCTGTCTTCCAGTATTACCACGGATACATACATGCCACAGACACTAATTGGTGAACCTTTTCAGATTGTGACTCAGCTTTGCTAAAGTCCCCAATTAGAGGTGTCCAGGGTTCTTAAGCACACTCTTATTGCCTTGGATCACAACTTTATTCTTTCTCTTTTTTTTTTCTTTTCTTTCTTTCTATTTTTTTTTCGTTTTTCTCCTTCTTTTTCCTTTTTTTTTGTATTCACTGCTTTTTCTTGCTTCAAGAATCATTTTATGATTTTTCAGATCCTCAGTAACAGTCTCCTTTTTCATCATTCTTTCAAGAGCCAACATTCATGAACCACAATTCAAAAGACATATGCACTGTTTAAGCATACATTCAGAGAACAGAAGTAATGCCACCACATCAAATAATTAAACTATTATAAAATTCAAATTCATGCAATTCTTTCCTTTTTCTCAATTAAGCACATTTTTATTCAAGAAAGGTGATGGATTCATAGGACATTCATAACTTTAAGGCATAGACACTAAGACACTAATGATCATAAGACACAAACATGGACAAACATAAGCATTAATTTTCGAAAAACAGAAGAAAGAACAAGGAAATTAAAGAACGAATCCACCTTAGTGATGGCGGCTCTTTCTTCCTCTTGAAGATCTATGGAGTGCTTGAGCTCCTCAATGTCTCTTCCCTTGTCTTTGTTGCTCCTCTCTCATGATCTTTGATCTTCTCTAATTTCATGGAGGAGAATGGAGTGTTCTTGGTGCTCCACCCTTAGTGTCCCATGTTGGAACTCAATTCTCCTAGGGAGGTGTTTTACGCTCCCAATAGTCTTGTGGAGGAAAGTGCATCCCTTGAGGCATCTCAGGGATCTCTTGATGAGAGGGGTCTCTTGTGTACTCCATCCTTTTCTTGTGATGGGCTTGTCCTCATCAATGGGGGTATCTCTTCTATGTCAACTCCAACTGAATAACAGAGGTGACAAATGAGATGAGGAAAGGCTAGCCTTGCAAGGTGGAAGACTTGTCTGCCACTTTATAGAGTTCTTGGGCTATAACTTCATGAACTTCGACTTCTTCTCCAATCATGATGCTATGGATCATGATGGCCCGGTCTAGAGTAACTTCGGACCGGTTGCTAGTGGGAATGATTGAGTTGAATGAACTCTAACCATCCTCTAGCCCGGGTTTGAGGTCATGCCTTCAATTGAACCGGCTTGCCTCTTGAATCTCTCTTCCATTGTGCGCCCTCTTCTCATATACTGTGAGGACTTGGTCCAACCTTTGATCAAAGTTGACCCTTCTAGTGTAGGATGTTCATCTCCTTGCATCATGGCAGTTGAATGCTACCCTCACACTTTCCGGACTAAATCCAGTATTTCCCCGAACCATAGTAAGATATTCTTTGGATCCGGGTTCATACTTTGATCATGGTTCTTGGTGATCCATGCATTGGCATAGAACTC
The DNA here is from genome assembly GCF_014773155.1 of Arachis stenosperma. NCBI lineage: Eukaryota > Viridiplantae > Streptophyta > Magnoliopsida > Fabales > Fabaceae > Arachis > Arachis stenosperma. The sequence continues at coordinate 55,080,394 of NC_080378.1, read as the reverse complement.
TTGAACCATCAAGATTCCGACTTGTTTGAATGGGGTTGGTAAGTACTTCCCAACCTCTTCTTCGGATCTCATGGCGGATCTCCGAATATTCACCTTTTTGAGTGAAAAGGGGACTTCGGGGATCACTTTCTCAAGGCCACAACTTCATAGAAGTGGTCTTGATGCACCCTTGAGATGAACCTATCCATCTCCCATGACTCGGAGGTGGAAGCTTTTGCCTTCCCTTTCCTCTTTCTAGAGGTTTCTCCGGCCTTGGATGCCATAAATGGTTATGGAAAACGAAAAAGCAACGCTTTTACCACACCAAACTAAAGGTTTGCTCGTCCTCGAGCAAAAGAAGAAAGAAGAGAGTAGAAGAAGAAGAAATGAGGGAGAAGGGAGATGGTGGTTAATTCGGCCAAAGAGGGGGAGAGTGGTGTTTAGGTTGTGAAAATAAAGAAGGAAGAAGGGTATTTATAGGAGAGAGGGGAGATGGAGTTCGGCCATGTATGGGTGGGTTTGGAGGAAAAGTGGTTGAATTTGAAGGGTGAGGTGGTGGGGATTTATGAAGGATGGATGTGAGTGGTGAAAAGAAAGATGGGATTTGATAGGTGAGGGGTTTTTTGGGGAAGAGGTATTGAGGTGATTGGTGAATGGGGGAAGAAGAGAGAGGGTGGTGGTGGGGTAGGTGGGGGTCCTGTGGGGTCCACAGATCCTGTGGTGTCCAAGGAAAAGTCATCCCTGCACAAATGTTGCTCAAAATCACATTTTGGCCATTTCTGGCGTTAAACGCCGGGCTGATGCCATTCTGGCGTTAACGCCAGGTTCTTGCCCTTTTCTGGGTTTAACGCCAGTCTGGTGCCCCTTTCTGGCGTTAAACGCCCAGAATGGTGCCAGACTGGGCGTTAAACGCCCAACTGCTAGGTTAGTGGCGTTTGAACGCCAATAACATCTTCCTCCAGGGTGTGCTATTTTTCTTCCTGTTTTTATTTTATTTTTGCTTTTTCATTGATTTTGTGACTTCTTATGATCATCAACTACAAAAAACATAAAATAACAAAAGAAATATATAAATATAATCATTGGGTTTGCCTCCCAACAAGCGCTTCTTTAACGTCAGTAGCTTGACAGATGGCTCTCATTGAGCCTTACAAATGATCAGCAATGTGGGAACCTCCAACACCAAACTTAGAGTTTGAATGTGGGGGTTCAACACCAAACTTAGAGTTTGGTTGTGGCATCCCAACACCAAACTTAGAGTTTGACTTTGGGGGCTCTATTTGTCTCTGATTGAGGGAAGCTCTTCAAGCTTCATCTCCATGTGACAGAGGGATATCCTTGAGCCTTAAACACAAAGGATTCTTCATTCACTTGAATGATTAGTTCACCTCTATCAACTCATCACAGCCTTTGCTGTGGCTAGGAAGGGTCTGCCAAGGATGATGGATTCATCCATGCACTTCCCAGTCTCTAGGACTATGAAATCAGTAGGGATGTAATGGTCTTCAACTTTTACCAAACATTCTCTACAAGTCCATGAGCTTGTTTTCTTGAGTTGTCTGCCATCTCCAATGAGATTCTTGCAGTTGTACCTCAAAGATCCCTAGCTTCTCCATTACGAGAGAGCATGAGGTTCACACTTGACCCTAAGTCACACAAGGCCTTCTTGAAGGTTATGGTGCCTATGGTACAAGGTATGGAAAACTTCCCAGGATCTTGTCTCTTTGAGGTAATTTCTGCTAGACAAGTCATCCAGTCTTTGGTGAGCAAGGGAGGTTCATCTCCCAGTCTCATTTCCAAATAACTTGTTATTTAGCTTCATGATTGCTCCAAGATATTTAGCAACTTGCTCTTCAGTGCATACTCATCCTCTTCAGAGGAAGAATACTCATCAGAGCTCATGAAAGGCAGAAGTAAGTCCAATGGAATCTCTATGGTCTCATTTTGAGCCTCAGATTCCCATGGTTCCTCATTGGGGAACTCAGAGGAGGTTGGTGCACGCCCATTGAGGTCTTCCTCAGTGGCGGCCACTCCTCTCTTTCCTCTCCATATTCGGCCATGTTATGGCTTTGCACTCTCCTTTTGGATTTTCTTCTGTATTACTTGGGAGAGTACTAGGAGGGAGTTCAGTAATTTTCTTGCTCAGCTGTCCCACTTGTCCTTCCAAATTTCTGATGGAAGACCTTGTTTCATTCATGAAACTTTGAGTGGTTTTGATTAGATCAGAGACCATGGTTGCTAAGTCAGAGGTATTTGCTTAGAACTCTCTGTCTGTTGCTGAGAAGATGATGGAAAAGGCTTGTTATTTGCCAAGCCTGTTTCTTCCACCATTATTGTTATTGAAACCTTGTTGAGGTCTCTCTTGATTCTTCCATGAGAGATTTGGGTGATTTCTCCATGAAGAATTATAGGTGTTCCATAGGTTCTCCTAGGTAATTCACCTCTTCCATTGAAGGGTTCTCAGGATCATAAGCTTCTTCCTCAGATGAAGCTTCCTTAGTACTGCAGTGCATTTTGCATTCCAGACAGACTTGAGAATCAAATTGACTTGTTGAGTCAATATCTTGTTCTGAGCCAGTATGGCATTTAGAGTCAATCTCAAGGACTCCTTTCTTCTGACTAGTCCCATTGTTCACAGGATTTCTTTCAGAAGTACATGAATTGGTTATTTGCAACCATTTCAATTAGCTCTGAGCCTGTAGGCGTCTTCTTCAGATGAAAAGATCTCCAGCAGAGCATCCAAAGACATCTTGGATAGTCAGAGAGACCATCATAGAAGATACCTATGATGCGCCATTCAGAAAGCATGTTCTGAGGGACATCTTCTGATTAATTGTTTATCTTTCCCAGCTTCATAGAGGATTCTCCATCTTCTGTGAAGGTTTGGACTTCACTAAGCTTACTCCATTTTGAGGTGGAAAGAACTTTGCCAAGAAGGCATTGACTAGCTTTTCCCAAGAGTCCAGGCTGTCTTTAGGTTGAGTCCAACCATATTCTAGCTCTGTCTTTACAGCAAAAGGGAATAGCATCAGTCTGTAGACCTCAGGGTCAACCCCATTAGTCTTGACTGTGTCACAGATTTGCAAGAACTCAGCTAAAAACTGATGAGGATCATCCATTAGAAGTCCATGGAATTTGCAATTCTGTTGCATTAGAGAAACTAATTGAGGCTTAAGCTCAAAGTTGTTTGCTCCAATGGTAGGGATAGAGATGCTTCTCCCATAGAAGTTGGGAGTAGGTGCAGTAAAGTCATCCAGCACCTTCCTTGCATTGTTGGCATTGTTGTTGTTTTCGGCTGCCATGTCTTCTTCTTCCTTGAAGAATTCGGTCAGGTCCTCTAAAGAGAGTTGTGCCTTAGCTTCTCTTAGTTTTCTCTTCAAGGTCCTTTCAGGTTCAGGGTCAGCTTCAACAAGAATGCCTTTGTCTCTGCTCCTGCTCATATGAAAGAGAAGAGAAAAAGAAAATGTGGAATCCTCTATGTCACAGTGTAGAGATTCCTTGAGGTGTCAGAGGAAAAGAAAAATAGAAGAAAAGAAGTAGACGAATTCGAACTTGATTAGATAGAGTTCGAATTGTGCATTAAGAAGGAGTAGTACTCCATAAATAGAA
>NC_080378.1:55020255-55076706 GCF_014773155.1 Arachis stenosperma | reverse complement strand
AAAAAATAGGAGGGACCAGTCAGCACAACGTAAAAGAAAGGGGGGAACTGGTCAATACAACGAAAAAAAAATCGGAGGAGCCTACCAAAGATGAGGCCATTACGGCGCCTTTAGGTGTCCTCCTTTGGATAGCGTCATTTAAAGAACAAGTGTCAGCACAAAAAAAAAAAAAACCGGTCAGCACAATGTAAAAAAATCCGGTCAGCACTACGAAAAAAAAACGGTCAATACATCCTAAAAAAGGAAAAAACCGGTCAACACAATGTAAAAAAAAACCTGTCAGCCCAACAAAAAAAAAGGTCAGCACAACATAAAAGAAGGGAAAAAATAGGTCAGTACAACGTAAAAAAAATAAAAAAACTGGTAAGCACAATGTAAAAAAAAAGGGAAAAAAACAGGTCAGCACAACGTAAAAAAAACCGTTCAGCACAATGTAAAAAAAAGGGGAAAAATTAGGTTAGCACAACGTAAAAAAAACCGGTCATCATAACGTAAAAATAAAAGGGAAAAAATCGGTCAGCACAACGTAAAAAAAATCCGGTCAGCACAACGAAAAAAGAATGGTCTGCACAACGTAAAAAAGGGAAAGAACCGGTTAGCACAATGTAAAAAAAAATGCCAGCCCAACGAAAAAAAATGATCAACACAACCTAAAAAAAGGGGAAAAAATAGGTCAGCACAGCGTAAAAAAAAGGTGGGGGGAACCGGTCAACACAACGCAAAATAAAAGGGAAAAAATCGGTCAGCACAACGTAAAAAAAACCGGTCAGCACAACGTAAAAAAAAGGGGGGAACCGGTCAGCACAATGTAAAAAAAAGCGTTCAGCACAACGTAAAAAAAAGGGGAAAAAATCAGTCAGCACAACGTAAAAAAAAAATCCGGTCAGCACAATGAGAAAAAAAGAGGGGAACATGTAAAAAAAAAACGGTCAGTACAACGTAAAAAAAGGGAAAAAAAAGTCAGCACAACGTAAAAAAAAGAAAAAACTGAAAAAAAATCTAGTCAGCACAACATAAAAAAGGGGAAAAAATCGGTCAGCTCAACGTAAAAAAAAATACGGTCAGCACAATGTAAAAAAAAGGGAAAAAACCGGTCAACACAACGAAAACAAAATGGTCAGCCCAACGAAAAAAAAAACGGTCAGCACAACGTAAGAAAAAAGGTGGGGGGAACCGGTCAGCACAACGTAAAAAAAATCGATCAGCACAACGAAAAAAAAATCGGAGGAGCCTACCGAAGATGAGGCCATTACGGCGACTTTAGGTGTCCTCCTCTGGATAGCGTCATTTAAAGAACAAGTGTTAGCACAAAAAAAAACCGGTCAGCACAACGTAAAAAAAAGGGGAAAAAAACAAGTAAGCACAACGTAAAAAAAACGGTCATCATAACGTAAAAAAAAGGGAAAAAAACCGGTCAACAAAAAGAAAAAAAATCGGTCAGCAAAACAAAAAAACATAAGGGGGACCAGTTAGCACAACGTAAAAAAAAACGGGGGCAGGGGGAACCAGTCATCATAACGAAAAAAGAATCGGAGGAGCCTGCCGAAGATGAGGCCATTTCGGCGCCTTTAGGTGTCCTCTTTTGGATAGCGTCATTTAAAGAACAAGTGTCAGCACAACGTAAAAAAATGGAAAAAGAGGGGAAAAAACCGATCAGCACAACGTAAAAAAAAAATTGGTCAGCACAATGTAAAAAAAATGGAAAAAAATAGGTCAGCAAAACGTAAAAAAAAACCGGTCAGCATAACGTAAAAAAATAAGAGAAAAAACCGGTCAACACAACGTAAGAAAAATCCGGTCAGCACAAAAAAAAAACGGACAGCACAACGTAAAAAAAGGGGAAAAAACCGGTCAGCACAATGTAAAAAAAAACTGTCAGCCCAACGAAAAAAAACGGTCACCACAACCTAAAAAATGGAAAAAAAAAACAGGTCAGCACAACGTAAAAAAAGGTGGGGGAACCGGTCAACACAACGTAAAAAAAACCGGTCAGCACAACGAAGAAAATAGGAAGGGATCGGTCAGCACAACGTAAAAAAAAATCCGGTCATCCCAACGAAAAAAAACCGGTCAGCACAACGTAAAAAAAGGGATAAAACAGGTCAGCACAATTTAAAAAAAATTGTCAGCCAAACGAAAAAAAAAACGGTCACAACAACCTAATAAAAAGGGGAAAAAACAGGTCAGCACAACGTAAAAAAAAGGTGGGGGAACCGGTCAACACAACGTAAAATAAAACGGAAAAAAACCGATCAGCACAACGTAAAAAAAGGGGAAAAAATTCGGTCAGCACAACGTAAAAAGAATCCGGTCAGCACAAAAAAACCGGTCAGCACAACGTAAAAAAAATGTTAAGCAAAACGTAAAAAAAAAGGGGAAAAAAACTAGTCAGCACAACGTAAAAAAAATTCGGTCAGCACAACGAAAAACAGGGGGGAACCGGTAAAAAAAAAAACGGTCAGCACAACGTAAAAAATGGAAAAAAACCGGTCAGCACAACATAAAAAAACGGTCAGCACAACGTAAAAAAAAGTGAAAAAAATAGGTCAGCAAAAAAAACGGTCAGCACAACGTAAAAAAACGCCCAGCACAACGTAAAAAAATAGAAAAAAAGGTCAGCACAACGTAAAAAAAATAAAAAAAACTGGTCAGCACAATGTAAAAAAAAGGGAAAAAAAAGGTTAGCAAAACGTAAAAAAAAACCGTTCAGCACAATGTAAAAAAAAAGGGGGAAAAAAACAGGTCAGCACAACGTAAAAAAAACCGGTCCTCATAACGTAAAAAAAGAGAAAAAACCGGTCAGCACAACATAAAAAAAATCTGGTCAGCACAACGAAAAAAAATGGTCTGCACAACGTAAAAAAAGGAAAAGAACCGGTCAGCACAATGTAAAAAATAAATGCCAGCCCAACGAAAAAAGACGATCAGCATAGCCTAAAAAAAGGGGAAAAAAACAGGTTAGCATAACGTAAAAAAAAGGTGGGGGGAACTGGTCAACACAATGTAAAATAAGAGGGAAAAAACCGGAAAGCACAACGTAAAAAAATGGAAAAAAGGGGGAAAAATCGATTAGCACAGAAAAGAAAACCGGTCAGCACAACGTAAAAAAAAGAGAAAAAAGTAGGTCAGCATAACGTAAAAAAAAAAAGGTCAGCATAACGTAAAAAAAAGGGAAAAAAACCGTTCAGCACAACGTAAAAAAAATCCGGTCAGCACAACGAAAAAAGGGAAAAAAACCGGTCAGCACAACGTAAAAAAAGGGGGGGAACCGTTCAGCACAACGAGAAAAAAAACCGGTCAGCACAACATAAAAAAAGGGAAAAAGACTGGTCAACACAACGTAAAAAAAATTCGGTCAGCACAACGAAAAAAAAAGTTGGGGGGGAGGGGAAACCGGTCAGCACAACGAAAAAAAATCAGAGAAGCCTGCCGTAGATGAGGCCATTACGGCGCCTTTAGGTGTCCTCCTCTGGATAGCGCCATTTAAGGAACAAGTCTCAGGACAATGTAAAAAAAAATGGAAAAAAGGAGAAAAAATCGGTCAGCACAACGTAAAAAAAAACGTTCAGCACATCGTAAAAAAAGGGAAAAAAATAGGTCAGCACAACGTAAAAAAAAAAGGTCAGCCCAACGAAAAAAAATGGTCAGCACAACGTAAAAAAAAGGGAAAAACACCGTTCAGCACAACATAAAAAAAACTGGTCCGCACCACGAAAAAAAACCGGTCAGTACAACATAAAAAAAGGGAAAAAAACTGGTCAGCACAATGTAAAAAAAAAACCTGTCAGCCCAACAAAAAAAATGGTCAGCACAACGTAAGAAAAAGAGAAAAAATAGGTCAGCACAACATAAAAAAAAGGGTGGGGGAACCGGTCAACACAACATAAAATTAAAGGGAAAAAAACTGGTCAGTACAACGTAAAAAATGGGGAAAAAACCAGTCAGCACAACGTAAAAAAAAGGGGGAACCGGTCAGCACAACGTAAAAAAAACGTTCAGCACAATGTAAAAAAAAGGGGAAAAAAACCGGTCAGCACAACATAAAAAAAACGGTCAGCACAACGTAAAAAAAGTGAAAAAAACAGGTCAGCAAAAAAAAGAAAAAAAAAACCAGTCAGCACAACGTAAAAAAAAGGGTCAGCACAACGTAAAAAATGGAAAAAAAGGTCAGCCCAACGTAAAAAAAAGGGGAAAAAAATAGGTCAGCACAACATATAAAAGACCGTTCAGCACAATGTAAAAAAAAGGGAAAAAAATAGGTCAGCACAACGTAAAATAAAAACGGTTATTATAACGTAAAAAAAAGGGAAAAAACCGGTTAGCACAATGTAAAAAAAATCCGGTTAGCACAACGAAAAAAAATGGTCTGCACAACGTAAAAAAAGGGGAAAAGAACCAGTCAGCACAATGTAAAAAAAATGTCAGCCCAACCAAAAAAACGGTCAACACAACCTAGAAAAAGGGGAAAAAAACAGGTCAGCACAACGTAAAAAAACGGTGGGGGGAACTGGTCAACACAACGTAAAATAAAAGGGAAAAAAACTGTTCAGCACAACGTAAAAAAAATTGGACAGCACAACGTAAAAAAAGGGAAAAAACCGGTCAACACAATGTAAAAAAAAAAACTTGTCAACCCAATGATGACAAGTCATCTTAGCCTAGTTTTACTAGTCTTTTTCTTTTGTTTTCACTTGAATTATGCACTTTCTTGAGCTACAAGCAAGCCAATTTAGGTAGATTTTCATGCTTCCTTTGATTGAATCAACCATAGATAAATTAATGCAATTTCATGAGGTTTGATGCCATAATTGGTGCATATTAGGATAGAATGAACATCTCATGATTTTGAGCATAGCTTTGATGTGTTTGGTTGATTTATGATAGGTGAAGAAAGCTTGGAAAAAGGTTGAAGCAAGAAGGAATGGCTAGAAGCAAAGAGGGAGCAATGAAACAAGTGAAATTGAACCAAGAAACATAAAGTTGGAGTTGAAGTTAGCCCTCAAACTTTGGCACAAACTTTTGGTGAAAAGTTAGCCTCAAAGTTAGCCCCCTAACTTGAAGGCTAACGTGAGAAGTTGAAATTTCTTCCCTGGGCACTCAAAGTTTGCGCCAACGTTAGCCCCCTAACTTGGAGGCTAACGTTGGCATGACAATTTCTTCTCCAGGGCTAGCCAAAGTTTGCGCCAACGTTAGCCCCCTAACTTGGAGGCTAACGTTGGCGCCATTTATGCATAAGGAAGGGCCAACGTTGGCGCTGAAGTTAGCCCCCTAACTTTGGCACCAACGTTGGCATCAGGAAATGTGGGCTGCTGATATGAAAAGTTAGCTTCAAAGTTAGCCCCCTAACTTTGACTCAAACTTTTAATCCAACTTTGCAAAATTCAAATCCGGTTCAAATGGTTCACTTGGGTTTCTCTCCAAACTTCAAGAGCAATCAACCAAGGCCTCTTTCAACCCAATTCCACCAAGAGCAAAGGCCCAACTCAAGGCTTGAAGATCATTTGAAGAAAGTGTATAAATAGGCTAGAATTCAAGTTATTAGAGAGCTTCCCTTTTTAGTTTTTAGAAAGCTTTCTTCTCGGTTTAGGGAGCTTGAGTGATCTTGAATTCCTTAGTTTAATTGCTTTCAATTTCAATTACACTTGTCTTGGATCTTGGGTTGAAGAATTGAAGAAATTCTGTTTCAATCTCACCTTAGATCTTGTTTATTTTCCACTGTTATTGAATTTCCATTTTGGTTACTTGCTGCTCATCTACTCTCTTTGCAATTTACAATTCCCTTGCTATTGTTCTTGTTGGATCTAGGAAGGCATTGAGATCTAGACTTAGTTTTCTAGTCTCTGGGTCCTGAGATCTCATTTTACCATTTCAATTTTCTGTTCTTGCTTTATTTGGTTATTTTGCTTGTCTGTTCTAAATCCGAATCAACCCCAATTCCCATTTACTCTTCTGTTTGATGCAATTTAACTTCTCTTTGTTTAATTCCTGCAAATCCAAGTCCCAATCCCCTTTACATTTCAATCCAATTACATTTCTTGTCATTTAAGATTCTTGCAATTTACATTTCTTGCTCTTTAAGTTTCTGCCATTTAATTTCTTGTTCTTTAAGATTCAGCAATTTATTTCTTGCTCTCTTTACTTTAAATGCAATTTAAATTCTGCAATTCACCAATCAATCAACCAATTCTTGATTCGCTTGACTAAATAAACCACTAAACTAAAATTGCTCAATCCTTCAATCCCTGTGGGATCGACCTCACTCCCGTGAGTTTTTATTACTTGATACGACCCGGTGCACTTGCCGGTTAGATCTGTGTGTTTTAGGAGAAATTCATTTTTCCACCAAAATAACCCATCACCCAACGAAAAATAAAACGGTCACCACAACCTAAAAAAAAGGGAAAAAAACAGGTCAGCACAACGTAAAAAAAAGGTGGGAGGAACCGGTCAACACAATGTAAAATAAAATGGAAAAAAACCGGTCAGTCCAACGTAAAAAAATGGGAAAAAAACCGGACAGCACAACGTAAAAAGAGTCCGGTCAGCACAAAAAAAAACTGGTCAGCACAACTTAAAAAAACGTTCAGCAAAACGTAAAAAAAAGGGAAAAAAAACCAGTAAGCAAAACGTAAAAAAAATTCGGTCAGCACAACGAAGAAAAAGGGGGAACCGGTCAAAAAAAACCGGTCAGCACAACGTAAAAAATGAAAAAAAAAACGGTCAGCACAACATAAAAAAAATAGGTCAGCAACAAAAAACGGTCAGCACAACATAAAAAAACAATCAGCTCAACGTAAAAAAATGGAAAAAAAAGGTCAGCAGAACGTAAAAAAAAATAAAAAAACTGGTCAGCACAATGTAAAAAAAAGGGAAAAAAAATAGGTCAGCACAACGTATAAAAAACCGTTCAGCACAATGTAAAAAAAGGGGAAAAATACAGGTCAGCACAACGTAAAAAAAACCGGTCATCATAACGTAAAAAAAGGGAAAAAACCGGTTAGCACAACGTAAAAAAAAATCTGGTCAGCACAACGAAAAAAAATGGTCTGCACAACGTAAAAAAAGGGAAAAGAACCGGTCAGCACAATGTAAAAAAAATGTCAGCCCAATGAAAAAAACGGTCAGCACAACCTAAAAAAAAGGAAAAAATAGGTCAGCACAACGTAAAAAAAAGGTGGGGGGAACCGGTCAACACAACGTAAAATAAAAGGGAAAAAACCGGTCAGCACAACATAAAAAAAATCGGTCAGCACAACGTAAAAAAAAGGGGGAACCGGTCAGCACAATGTAAAAAAAACGTTCAGCACAACGTAGAAATAGGGAAAAAAATCAGTCAGCACAACGTAAAAAAATCCGATCAGCACAACAACAAAAACGGGGGGAACCGGTAAAAAAAGGGAAAAAAAACCAGTCAGCACAACGTAAAAAAATGGTTAGCACAACGTAAAAAAAGGGAAAAAAACATGTCAGCACAACATAAAAAAAAAAGAAAAAACTGAAAAAAAACTGGTCAGCACAACGTAAAAAAAAAGAGAAAAAAACCGGTCAGCACAACGTAAAAAAAAACAGGTCAGCATAACGTAAAAAAGGGAAAAAAACCGGTCAGCACAACGTAAAAAAAATCCGGTTAGCACAACGAAAAAAAGGGAAAAAATCGGTCAGCACAACGTAAAAAAAGGGGGAACCGTTCAGCACAACGAGAAAAAAAATTGGTCAACACAACGTAAAAAAAGGGAAAAAGACTGGTCAACACAACGTAAAAAAAATCTGGTCAGCACAACGAAAAAAAAAGTGGGGGGGGGGGGGACCGGTCAGCACAACGAAAAAAAATTAGAGGAGCCTGCCGTAGATGAGGCCATTACGGCGCCTTTTGGTGTCCTACTCTAGATAGCGCCATTTAAGGAACAAGTCTCAGGACAACGTAAAAAAAATGGAAAAAAAGGAGAAAAAAATCGGTCAGCACAATGTAAAAAAAAAAACGTTCAGCACATCGTAAAAAAAGGGAAAAAAACCGGTCAGCACAACATATAAAAAAAATCCAGTCAGCACAATGAAAAAAAGGGGGGAAGCAGTAAAAAAAAATCGGTCAGTACAACGTAAAAAATGGGAAGAAAATCGATCAGCACAACATAAAAAAAACGGTCAGCACAACGTAAAAAAAGTGAAAAAAACAAGTCAGCAAAAAAAAAGAAAAAAAACCGGTCAGCACAACGTAAAAAAAAGGGTCAGCACAACGTAAAAAAATGGAAAAAAGGTCAGTCCAACGTAAAGAAAAGGGGAAAAAAATAGGTCAGCACAACATATATAAAACCGTTCAGCACAATGTAAAAAAAGGGGAAAAAACAGGTCAGCACAATGTAAAAAAACGGTCATTATAACGTAAAAAAAAAGGGAAAAAGCCGGTCAGCACAATGTAAAAAAAATCCGGTTAGCACAACAAAAAAAATGGTATGCACAACGTAAAAAAAGGGAAACGAACCAGTCAGCACAATGTAAAAAAAACTGTCAGCCCAACGAAAAAAAACGATCAACACAACCTAAAAAAAGGGGAAAAAACAGGTCCGCACAACGTAAAAAAACGGTGGGGGGAACCGGTCAACACAACATAAAATATAAGGGAAAAAAACCGGTCAGCACAACGTAAGAAAAACCGGACAGCACAACGTAAAAAAAATGGGGAAAACCAGTCAGCACAATGTAAAAAAAAACGTTCAGCACAACGTAAAAAAAAATCCGGTCAGCACAACAAAAAAAATGGGGGAACTGGTCAAAAAAAACTAGTCAGCACAACGTAAAAAAAGGGAAAAAAACCGGTCAGCACAACGTAAAAAAAATGGTCAGCACAACGTAAAAAAGGGAAAAAACAGGTCAGCACAATGTAAAAAAAAAGAGAAAACTGAAGAAAAAAATTGGTCAGCACAACGTAAAAAAATGGGAAAAAAACTGGTCAGCACAACGTAAAAAAAAGGGAAAAAAACCGGTCAGCAAAACGTAAAAATAATTCGGTTAGCACAACGAAAAAAAAAGGAAAAAAGCCGGTCAGCACAACGTAAAAAAAAGGGGGGAACCGTTCAAGACAACGAGAAAAAAAACCAGTCAGCATAACGTAAAAAAAGGGAAAAAAACTGGTCAGCACAACGTAAAAAAAAAATCCGGTCAGCAAACGAAAAAAAAAGTGGGGTGAACTGGTCAGCATAACGAAAAAAAATCAAAGGAGCCTGCCGTAGATGAGGCCATTACGGCGCCTTTAGGTGTCCTCCTCTGGATAGCTTCATTTAAGGAACAAGTCTCAGGACAACTTAAAAAAAATGGAAAAAAAGAAGAAAGAAACCGGTCAGCACAACGTAAAAAAAAAATGTTTAGCACATCGTAAAAAAAAAGGAAAAAAATAGGTCAGCACAACGTAAAAAAAAATGGTCAGCCCAACGAAAAAAATGGTCAGCACAACGTAAAAAAAAGGGAAAAAAACCATTCAGCACAACGTAAAAAAAATCTGGTGCGCACAACGAAAAAAATCGATCAGCACAATGTAAAAAAATTGAAAAAACCGATAAGCACAATGTAAAAAAAAAACCTGTTAGCCCATCAAAAAAAATGGTCAGCACAACGTAAAAAAAAGGAAAAAAATAGGTCAGCACAACATAAAAAAAGGGTGGGGGAACCGGTCAACACAACGTAAAATAAAAGGGAAAAAAACAGGTCAGTACAACGTAAAAAAAGGGGAAAAACTGGTCAGCACAACGTAAATAAAATCAGGTTAGCACAACAAAAAAAAATCGGTCAGCACAACGTAAAAAAAAGGGGGGAACCGGTCAGCACAACATAAAAAAAGGGAAAAAATCGGTCAGCACAACATATAAAAAAAATCCAGTCAGCACAATGAAAAAAAAGGGGGAACCAGTAAAAAAAACCGGTCAGCACAACATAAAAAATGGGAAAAAACCGATCAGCACAACATAAAAAAACGGTTAGCACAACGTAAAAAAAGTGAATAAAATAGGTCAGCAAAAAAAAGAAAAAAAAACTGGTCAACACAACGTAAAAAAAACGGTCAGCACAACGAAAAAAATTGAAAAAAAGGTCAGCACAACGTAAAAACAAGGGAAAAAAATAGGTCATCACAACGTATAAAAAACCGTTCAGCACAATGTAAAAAAAAGGGGAAAAAACAAGTCAGCACAACGTAAAAAAAAACCGGTCATCATAACGTAAAAAAAAAGGAAAAAACTGGTCAACACAACGTAAAAAATCCGGTCAGCACAACGAAAAAAAACGGTCTGCACAATGTAAAAAAAGGGAAAAGAACCAGTCAGCACAATGTAAAAAAAATGTTAGCCCAATGAAAAAAAAACGGTCAGCACAACCTAAAAAAAGGGGAAAAAACAGGTCAGCACAACGTAAAAAAAAGGTGGGGGGAACCGGTCAACACAACGTAAAATAAAAGGAAAAAAACCGGTCAGCACAACGTAAAAAAACCGGACAGCACAATGTAAAAAAAATGGGGAAAATCGGTCAGCACAATGTAAAAAAAAACGTTCAGCACAACGTAAAAAAAAGGGAAAAAAATCAGTCAGCACAACGTAAAAAAAATCTGGTCAGCACAAAGAAAAAACGGGGGGAACCGGTAAAAAAAAACTAGTCAGCACAACATAAAAAAAGGGGAAAAAACCGGTCAGCACAACGTAAAAAAAGGGAAAACAACAGGTCAGCACAACGTAAAAAAAAAAGAAAAAACTGAAGAAAAAACTGGTCAGCACAACGTAAAAAAGGGAAAAAAATCGGTCAGCACAACGTAAAAAAAATAGGTCAGCACAACGTAAAAAAGGGAAAAAACCAGTCAGCACAACGTAAAAAAAATCCGGTTAGCACAAAGAAAAAAGGGAAAAAAACCGGTCAGCACAACGTAGAAAAAGAGGGGAACCGTTCAGCACAATGAGAAAAAAAACCGGTCAGCACAACGTAAAAAAGGGAAAAAAACTGGTCAGCGCAACGTAAAAAAAATCCAGTCAGCACAATGAAAAAAAAAGTGGGGCGGGGGGGGGACAGGTCAGCACAACGAAAAAAAATCAGAGGAGCCTGCCGTAGATGAGGCCATTACGGCGCCTTTAGGTGTCCTCCTCTGGATAGCGCCATTTAAGGAACAAGTGTCAGGACAATGTAAAAAAAATGGAAAAAAAGGAGAAAAAATCGGTCAGCACAACGTAAAAAAAACGTTCAGCACAACGTAAAAAAAAGGGAAAAAAATATGTCAGCACAACGTAAAAAAAAACGGTCAGCCCAACGAATAAAAATTGTCAGCACAACGTAAAAAAAAGGGAAAAAAAACAGGTCAGCACAACGTAAAAAAAAGAGGTGGGGGGAACCGGTCAGCACAACGTAAAAAAAAACGGTCAGCACAACGAAAAAAATAGGAAGGGACCAGTCAGCACAACATAAAAAAATGGGGGGAACCGGTCAGCACAATGAAAAAAAATATCGGAGGAGCCTGCTGAAGATGAGCCCAATACGGCGCCTTTAGGTGTCCTCCTCTGGATAGCGTCATTTAAAGAACAAGTGTTAGCACAACGTAAAAAAAATGGAAAAAAGGGGAATAAATCGGTTAGCACAAAAAAAAACCGGTCAACACAACGTAAAAAAAAGGGAAAAAAATAGGTCAGCACAACGTAAAAAAAAGGTCAGCATAACGTAAAAAAAATGGGAAAAAAACCTGTCAGCCCAACGAAAAAAAACGGTTAGCACAACGTAAAAAAAAGGGTAAAAACAGGTTAGGACAATATAAAAAAAAAGGTGGGGGGTACCGGTCAACACAACGTAAAAGAAAAGGAAAAAAATTGGTCAGTACAACGTAAAAAAAGGGGAAAAAACCGGTCAGCACAACGTAAATAAAATCCGGTCAGCACAACGAAAAAAAAACCGATCAGCACAACGTAAATAAAGGGGGGAATCGGTCAGCACAACGTAAAAAAAACGTTCAGCATAACGTAAAAAAAGGAAAAAAAACCGGTTAGCACAACATATAAAAAAATCCGGTGAGCACAATGAAAAAAAGGGGGGAAACCAGTAAAAAAAACCGGTCAACACAACGTAAAAAATGGGAAAAAAAATCGGTCAGCACAACATAAAAAAAACAGTCAGCACAACATAAAAAAAGTGAAAAAAATAGGTCAGCAAAAAAAAAGAAAAAAAACCGGTCAGCACAACATAAAAAAAGGGGAAAAAACTGGTCAGCACAACGTAAAAAAAAATGGTCAGCCCAACGAAAAAATGGTCAGCACAACGTAAAAAAAAAAGGGAAAAAACAGGTCAGCACAACGTAAAAAAAGGTGGAGGGAACCGGTCAACACAACGTAAAAAAAACCGGTCAGCACAACGTAAAAAAAACCGGTCAGCACAACGAAAAAAATAGGGGGGACCAGTAAGCACAACGTAAAAAAAACGGGAGGAACCAGTCAGCACAACGAAAAAAAATCGGAGGAGCCTGCCGAAGATGAGGCCTTTACAGTGCCTTTAGGTGTTCTCCTCTGGATAGCGTCATTTAAAGAACAAGTGTCAGCACAACGTAAAAAAATGGAAAAAAAAGGGGGAAAAAACCGGTCAGCACAACTTAAAAAAAATGGGGAAAACCGGTCAGCACAATGTAAAAAAAATGTTCAGCACAACGTAAAAAAAGAGAAAAAATCAGTCAGCACAACGTAAAAAAAAATCTGGTCAGCACAACGAAAAAAAAGGGGGGAACCGGTAAAAGAAAAACTAGTCAGCACAACGTAAAAAAAGAGGAAAAAACCGGTCAGCACAACGTAAAAAAATGGTCAGCACAACGTAAAAAAAGGAAAAAAAATAGGTCAGCACAACGTAAAAAAAAAGAAAAAACTGAAGAAAAAAACTGGTCAGTACAACGTAAAAAAAGGAAAAAAACCAGTCAGCACAACGTAAAAAAAAATAGGTCAGCACAACGTAAAAAAAGGGAATAAAACCGGTCAGCACAACGTAAAAAAAATCCAGTTAGCACAACGAAAAAAAGGGAAAAAAACCGGTCAGCACAACATAAAAAGAGGGGGGAACCGTTCAGCACAACGAGAAAAAAAACCGGTAAGCACAACGTAAAAAAGGGAAAAAAACTGGTCAGCACAACGTAAAAACAAATCTGGTCAGCACAACGAAAAAAAAAAGTGGGGGGTGGGACCAGTCAGCACAACGAAAAAAAATCAGAGGAGCCTGCCGTAGATGAGGCCATTACGGTGCCTTTAGGTGTCCTCCTCTGGATAGTGCCATTTAAGGAACAAGTGTCAGGACAATGTAAAAAAAAAGGAAAAAAAAAGGAGAAAAAAACCGGTCAGCACAACATAAAAAAAAAACGTTCAGCACAACGTAAAAAAAAAGGGAAAAAATAGGTCAGCACAACGTAAAAAAAAATGGTCAGCCCAACGAAAAAAAATGGCCAGCACAACGTAAAAAAAAGGGAAAAAAATAGGTCAGCACAACGTAAAAAAAAAAGGTGGGGTGAACCGGTCAGCACAACGTAAAAAAAACGGTCAGCACAATGAAAAAAATAGGAAGGGACCAGTCAGCACAACATAAAAAAAGGGGGGAACCGGTAAGCACAACGAAAAAAATATCACAGGAGCCTACCGAAGATGAGGCCATTACGGCGCCTTTAGGTGTCCTCCTCTGGATAGCGTCATTTAAAGAACAAGTGTCAACACAACGTAAAAAAAAAGGAAAAAAAGGGGAAAAAAATCGGTCAGCACAAAAAAAAAAACCGGTCAGCACAACGTAAAAAAAGGGAAAAAAATAGGTCAGCACAACGTAAAAAAAAAGGTCAGCATAACGTGAAAAAAAACGAAAAAACCGTTCAACACAACGTAAAAAAAATCCGGTCAGCACAACCGAAAAAAAACCGGTCAGCACAACGTAAAAAAAGGGAAAAAAACCGGTCAGCACAATGTAAAAAAAACCTGTCAGCCCAACGAAAAAAACGGTCAGCACAACGTAAAAAAAAAATGGAAAAAACAGGTCATCACAATATAAAAAATGGGTGGGGGTACCGGTCAACACAACGTAAAATAAAAGGGAAAAAAATTGGTCAGAAGAACGTAAAAAAAGGGGAAAAAACCGGTCAGCACAACGTAAATAAAATCCAGTTAGCACAATGAAAAAAAACCGATCAGCACAACGCAAAAAAAGGAGGGAACCAGTAAAAAAAATCGGTCAGCACAATGAAAAAAAAGGAGGGAACCAGTAAAAAAAATCGGTCAGCACAACGTAAAAAATGGGAAAAAAACCGGTCAGCACAACATAAAAAAAATGGTCAGCACAACGTAAAAAAAGTGAAAAAAAACAGGTCAGCAAAAAAAAAAAAAAAACCGGCCAGCACAACGTAAAAAAAGGGAAAAAAACCGGTCAGCACAACGTAAAAAAAAACGGTCAGCCCAACGAAAAAACAGTCTGCACAACGTAAAAAAAGGGAAAAAAACAGGTCAGCACAACGTAAAAAAAGGTGGAGGGAACCGGTCAACACAACGTAAAAAAAACCCGGTCAGCACAACATAAAAAAACCCGGTCAGCACAACGAAAAAAATAGGGGGGACCAGTCAGCACAACGTAAAAAAAACGGGGGGAACCAGTCAGCACAACGAAAAAAAAATCGGAGGAACCTGATGAAGATGAGGCCATTAGGGTGCCTTTAGGTGTTCTCCTCTGGATAGCGTCATTTAAAGAACAAGTGTCAGCACAACGTAAAAAAATGGAAAAAAGGGGAAAAAACCGGTCAGCACAACGTAAAAAAAAAAATCGGTCAGCACAATGTAAAAAAAGGGAAAAACAGGTCAGCACAACGTAAAAAAAACCGGTCAGCATAACGTAAAAAAAAAGAGAAAAAAACCGGTCAGCACAACGTAAAAAAAATCCGGTCAGCACAACGTAAAAAAGGGAAAAAAACCGGTCAGCACAATGTAAAAAAAAACCTGTCAGCCCAACGAAAAAAACGGTCAGCACAACGTAAAAAAAAGGGAAAAAATAGGTCATCACAACAAAAAAAAAAAGGGTGGGGGGTACCAGTCAACACAACGTAACATAAAAGGGAAAAAAATTGGTCAGTACAACGTAAAAAAAGGGGAAAAAACCGGTCAGCACAACGTAAATAAAATCCGGTTAGCACAACGAAAAAAAAACGATCAGCACAACGTAAAAAAAGGGGGAATCGGTCAGCACAACGTAAAAAAAGAGAAAAAAACCGGTCAGCACGACATATAAAAAAAATCCGGTCAGCACAATGAAAAAAAATAGGGAACCAGTAAAAAAAACCGGTCAGCACAACGTAAAAAATGGAAAAAAAAACCGGTCAGCACAACATAAAAAAAACGGTCAGCACAACGTAAAAAAAGTGAAAAAACAGGTCAGCAAAAAAAAGAAAAAAGTCGGTCAGCACAACGTAAAAAAAACGGTCAGCCCAACGAAAAAACGGTCAGCACAACGTAAAAAAAAGTGAAAAAAACAGGTCAGCACAACTTAAAAAAAAGGTGGAGGGAACCGGTCAACACAACGTAAAAAAACCCGGTCAGCACAACGTAAAAAAAACCCTGTCAGCACAACGAAAAAAATAGGGGGGACCAGTCAGCACAACGTAAAAAAAACGGGGGGAACCAGTCAGCACAACGAAAAAAAAATTGGAGGAACCTGCTGAAGATGAGGCCATTACGATGCCTTTAGGTGTTCTCCTCTAGATAGCGTCATTTAAAGAACAAGTGTCAGCACAACGTAAAAAAAATGGAAAAAAAAGGGGGAAAAAACCGGTAAGCACAACGTACAAAAAAACCGGTCAGCACAATGTAAAAAAAGGGAAAAAATAGGTCAGCACAACGTAAAAGAAAAAACCGGTCTGCATAACGTAAAAAAAAAAGAGAAAAAAACCGGTCAACACAATGTAAAAATAATCCGGTCAGCACAAAAAAAAAATCGGTCAGCACAACGTAAAAAAAGGGAAAAAAACCGGTCAACACAATGTAAAAAAAAATCTTGTCAGCCCAACAAAAAAAATCGGTCACCACAACCTAAAAAAAGGTAAAAAAAACACGTCAGCACAACGTAAAAAAAGGGTGGGGGGAACCGGTCAACACAACGTAAAATAAAAGGGAAAAAAAACCAGTCAGCACAACGTAAAAAAAAAGGGAAAAAAACCGGTCAGCACAACATAAAAAAAAATTCGGTCAGCACAAAAAAAAATCGGTCAGCACAACGTAAAAAAAGGGGGGAACCGGTAAAAAAAAAAACCGGTCAGCACAACGCAAAAAAAGGGAAAAAAAATCAGTCAGCACAACGTAAAAAAAAAATGGTCAGCACAACGTAAAAAAATGAAAAAAAAGTCAGCACTACGTAAAAAAAAAAACTGGTCAGCACAGTGTGAAAAAAAGGGGAAAAAACAAGTCAGCAAAACGTTAAAAAAACCAGTTAGCACAATGTAAAAAAAAGGGAAAAAATAGGTCAGCACAACGTAAAAAAAACTGGTCATCATAACGTAAAAAAAAGGGGAAAAAACCAGTCTGCACAACGTAAAGAATATCCGGTCAGCACCACGAAAAAAAATGGGTTAGCACAACGTAAAAAAGGAAAAAAAACCGGTCAGCACAATGTATAAAAAAACCTGTCAGCCCAACGAAAAAAAATGGTCAGCACAACCTAAAAAAAGGGGGAAAAAATAGGTCAGCACAACGTAAAAAAAAGGTGGGAGGAACCGGTCAACACAGCGTAAAATAAAAGGGAAAAAAACCGGTCAGCACAACGTAAAAAAAAATCTGGTCAGCACAACAAAAAAAACCGGTCAGCACAACGTAAAAAAAAGGGGGGAACCGGTCAGCACAATGTAAAAAAAACGTTCAGCACAACATAAAAAAAGGGGAAAAAACCAGTCAGCACAACGTAAAAAAAATTCGGTCAGCACAACGAAAAAAAAGGGGGGAATCGGAAAAAAAACTGGTCAGCACAACGTAAAAAAAGACAAAAAACCGGTCAACACAACGTAAAAAAAGGGTCAGCCCAACGTAAAAAAAGGGAAAAAAACCGATCAGCACAACGTAAAAAAAATCTAGTCAGCACAACGAAAAAAAAAAGGGGGGAACCGGTCAGCACAACGAAAAAAAACCGGAGGAACCTGCCGAAGATAAGGCTATTACGGCGCCTCCAGGTGTCCTCCTTTGGATAGCGCCATTTAAAGAACAAGTGTCAGGACAACGTAAAAAAAATGGAAAAAAATTGGTCAACACAACGTAAAAAAAAAAAAACGTTCAGCACAACGTAAAAAAAGGGAAAAAATAGGTCAGCCCAACGTAAAAAAAAAACGGTCAGCACAACGTAATAAAAGGGAAAAAACCGGTCAGCACAACGAAAAAAAAAAGGGTGGAACCGGTCAGCAAAACGAAAAAAAATCGGTCAGCACAACGAAAAAAACCGGTTAGCACAACGTAAAAAAAATCCGGCCAGCACAACGAAAAAAAAAGAAGGGGGAAACCGGTCAGCACAACGAAAAAAAAATCGAAGGAGCCTGCCGAAGATGAGACCATTATGGCACATTTAGGTGTCCTCCTCTGGATAGCGTCATTTAAAGAACAAGTGTCAGCACAACGTAAAAAAAATGGAAAAAAAAAGTGGAAAAAGCCGGTCAGCACAACGGAAAAAAAAAACAAATAAAAAACGGTCAGCACAACATAAAAAAAGGAAAAAAACATGTCAGCACAACCTAAAAAAAATGGTCATCACATTGTAAAAAAAAACCCAGTCAGCACAACGTAAAAAAAGGGAAAAAACCGGTCAGCACAACGTAAAAAAAACGGTCAGTACAACGTAAAAAAAAGGGAAAAAACCGGTCAGCACAACGTAAAAAAAAATCCGGTCAGCACAACGGAAAAAAATGGTCAGCCGAACGAAAAAAAATGGTTAGCACAATGTAAAAAAAAGGGAAAAAAACATGTCAGCACAACGTAAAAAAAAGGTGGGGGAACCGGTCAGCACAACGTAAAAAAAATTGGTCAGCACAACGTAAAAAAAGGGGAAAAAACTGGTTAGCACAACGTAAAAACAAAAAAACCGGTCAGTACAACGAAAAAAATAGGGGGACCAGACAGCACAACGTAAAAAAAGGGGGGAACCGGTCAGTACAACGAAAAAAAAAAACCGGAGGAGCCTGCCGAAGATGAGGCCATTATGGCGCCTTCAGGTGTCCTCCTTTGGATAGCGTCATTTAAAGAACAAGTGTCAGCACAACGTAAAAAAATGGAAAAAAAGGTGAAAACAACCAGTCAGCACAAAAAAAAAACCCGTCAGCACAACATAAAAAAAGGGGGAAAAAATAGGTCAGCACAACGTAAAAAAAAAATGGTCAGCATAACGTACAAAAAAGGGAAAAAAACTGGTCAGCACAGCGTAAAATATATTCGGTCAGCACAACGAAAAAAACCGGTCAGCACAACGTAAAAAAAGGGAAAAAAACCAGTCAGCACAACGTAAAAAAAATGGTGAGCATAATGTAAAAAAACCGGTCAGCACAACGTAAAAAAAAGGAAAAAAACCGGTCAACACAATGTAAAAAAAAAAACCTGTCTGCCCAACGAAAAAAAACGGTCAGCACAACCTAACAGAAAGGGATAAAACAGGTCAGCACAACATAAAAAAAAGGTGGGGGGAACCGGTCAACACAACGTAAAATAAAAGGGAAAAAATCGGTCAGCACAACGTAAAAAAAAGGAGAAAAGAACCGGTCAGCACAACGTAAAAAAAAACCTGTCAGCACAACGTAAAAAAAATCCAATCAGCACAACAAAAAAGGGGGGAACCGGTAAAAAAAAACCGGTCAGCACAACATAAAAAAGGGAAAAAAACCGGTCAGCACAACGAAAAAAAAACTGGTCAGCACAATGTAAAAAAAGGGAAAAATCGGTCAGCACAACGTAAAAAAAAAAAACAGGTCAGCACAATGTAAAAAAAGGGAAAAAAAACCAGTAAGCACAATGTAAAAGAAAAATCCGGTCAGCACAACGAAAAAAACGGAAAAAAACCGGTCAGCACAACGTAAAAAAAAGGGGGGAACCGTTTAGCACAACGAAGAAAAAAAACCAGTCAGCACAACGTAAATAAAGGGAAAAAAAACTGGTCAGCACAACGTAAAAAAAAAAATCCGGTCAGCACAACGAAAAAAATAAAAAAAATAAAGGGGGGGAACCGGTCCGCACAATGAAAAAAAATCGGAGGAGCCTGCTGAAGATGAGGCCATTACGGCGCCTTTAGGTGTCCTCCTCTGGATAGCGCCATTTAAAGAACAATTGTCAGGGCAACGTAAAAAAATGGAAAAAAAGGGGAAACAAACCGGTCAGCACAACGTAAAAAAAAAACGTTCAGCACAACGTAAAAAGAACGGAAAAAATAGGTCAGCACAACGTAAAAAAAAAAAAGGTCAGCACAACGTAATAAAAGGGAAAAAAATCGGTCAGCACAACGTAAAAAAAAGGGGGGAAACCGGTTAGCACAACGAAAAAAACGGTCAGCACAACGAAAAAAAAGGGAAAAAAACTGGTCAACACAACGTAAAAAAAAATCCGGTCAGCACAACGAAAAAAAAGGGGGGAACCGGTAAAAAAAAAACTGGTCAGCACAACGTAAAAAATGGAAAAAAAAACGGTCAGCATAACATAAAAAAAATGGTATGCACAACGTAAAAAAAAAAGTGAAAATAACAGGTCAGCAAAAAAAAAAACTGGTCAGCACAACGTAAAAAAAGGGAAAAAAACCGGTCAGCACAACGTAAAAAAGTGGGCGGAACCGGTCAGCACAACGTAAAAAATGGCACCGTTGCCGAGGAATTGCTTATTTGTGCCATGTTATTGCTTAGTGTAAATATGTGTATATGTACATAGTTGCATTTTACCTTGCCTCTTTGTTTGATTGACTAATCCCACTTATTACCATGAGCTTTACTTCTTCTTTATTGTATGACGCGTTCACAACCGAATCCGAGCTTAGTCCCATTTGATCCGGAAATTGAACGAACTTTGCTTCACATTAGACAAGCTCGGAGGCGGTTAACTTTTGGGGAAGGTGAAAAGGTTCCTACCAATTCACCAACATTACTGATAAACCCCATTTGTAGGGTTTATCTTGTGCTTGATTTAAGGGATTTTATGACCTTTTACCCACATTTATTCAATGAAATAGCATGGTTTTATAACTTCTCCCTTAATTGTGCTTAAGAGTGAAAACATACTTTTTAGGACTTAAAATAGCTAAATCTAATTCTCCTTGATTCCATTAGATGCCTTGATATGTTTGTTAAGTGATTTAAGGTTTAGGAGGCAAAGATTGGATCAAGGGAATGAAGAAAGAAGCATGAAAAGTTGGAGAACTCATGAAGAAATGAAAGAACCGGAAAGCTGTTAAGCCGACCTCTTTGCACTTAAACGACCATAACTTGAGCTACAGAGGTCGAAATGATGCGGTTTTAGTTGGGTTGGAAAGCTAACATCCGGGGCTTCGAAATGATACAATATTTTCTATAGTTGCTACACGTATGGTGACCCGTACGCGCACTGTATGCGCACGCGTCGCTGCTGCCATATGGTCCACTTAAAGCAATACATGGCCAGCGAATTCTAAAGCCTTGTGGGCCCAATCCAACTCATTTCTGATGCTATTTAAGCCAAGGATTGAAGGGGGAATGAGAATACTTTCATACTTTAGATGTTAGTTACCATTAGCATAGTTTAGTAGTTAGAGTTAGTTTCTAGAGAGAGAAGCTCTCACTTCTCTCTAGGATTAGGATTAGTTCTTAGATCTAGGTTTTAATCTTTGCTTTCTTCCACTTCTATCTCTCAATTCTTTGTTGCTACATTCATCTTCTTCTACTCTTTTGTTGTAATTTCCTTTATGTTGTTCTTATATTTTGTTGTAGATCTAGTATTGTTCCTTCTACATTCTTCCAATTCAATAAGAGGTAATTCATACTAAATGTGTCTTCTTTGCTTTTCTATTGTTGATCTCTTGTTTTTGTAGTTGTAGATTCCTTTAATTCTTGCATTTAATAATGATTACTTCTATTGCACTTTATGTGTTTGTTGAAATGTCTCTTTTAGTTTTAGTGTAGATTTTGTTCCTCTTGGCCTAGGTAGAGTAATTAGTGACACTTGAGTTACCTAATTCCTTTGTTGATTGATAATTGGAGAGATTGCTAATTGGTTTGGAGTGCACTAAAGCTAGTCTTTCCTTGGGAGTTGGCTAGGACTTGTGGCTCAAGTCAATTCATCCACTTGACTTTCCTTTATTTAGTAAGGGTTAACTAAGTGGTAGCAATGAACAATTCTCATCACAATTGAGAAGGATAACTAGGATAGGACTTCTAATTTTCATACCTTGCCAAGAGCCTTTTATATTTGTTAGTTTATTTTCATTGCCATTTACTTTTCATGCTTCTTATCCAAAACCCCAAAATAACTCATAATCAATAACAAGACACTTTATTGTAATTCCTAGGGAGAACGACCCGAGGTTTGAATACTTCGGTTTATAAATTTTAGGGGTTTGTTTTAGTGACAAACAACTTTTTGTATGAAAGGATTAGTGATTGGTTTAGAAACTATACTTGCAACGAGAATTCATTTGTAAATTCTAAACCGTCAAAAATCCAATCATCAAAATGGCGCCGTTGCCGGGGAATTGCAATGGTGTTGTGTTATTGGCTATTGTATATATGTGAATATTGTGAATATGTTTGCTTTTTGCTTCTTTGTTAGTTTTTAGTTTGTTCTCTTTATTTGTTACTATTTTTTGTTTTTGCCCTCTCTTGCTATCATGAATTCTCATTTTGGCTATGAGTGTGATTACAACTATGTTGTAGGTGATGAGAACTTCAATAAAGAAATGCATCAACGATGGGACAATCAAAGGTGGGAGGAGCCATATGCATATGATCAATCTTCATGGCAACAACCTCCACCAATGCACTATGAAGATGAGCCATTTTTTGATGCATATCAATCCAATGGCTATGGTGAATCTCCTTGTGACTTTCAAGAGCCACCACCATATGCTTATGAACCCCCTCCTCAACATGGCCCCCAACCACACTCACAAGCCTTTTTTCACCAACCACCTTCATATGATCCTAATCCATATCCACCATTCCAACAACCATATGAGCCATATGAACCACACATAGAGCCACCACTATCCCAACATCACCACTTTCAAGAGCCACCCCTTCCATATTATTACCAAGGTGAACCACCTCCAATATATAAAAATTTTCAACCACAAGATGAATACTACTTTCCACCACAACCTTCCATGGAAGAATACTCATATCCATTGATCCAAGAGCCACATGATCCTAATCATATTATCCAAGAGGAACAAGAGTCAAGGGATCATCTCAAGGAAGCATTGGATCAATTTCAAGCAACCATGGAGTGTGTTGTGCAACAAGTGGAAAGAATGGAAAACATTGAACCACCACAACTCTACCAAGAAGAACCACCTTCCCATTATGAACTCTTTCCCCAAAATGATGGATCCTTCCGTCCACCCCAACCTCCAATAGATGACATCCTTGGTGTTCCTGTTCAAGGGCAAGAAGAGATTAAGAGGGATGTGCAAAATTTTATGGCCGCCTTGAATGCGGTAACAAATCAATTAGCCTCCCAATGCTTGAACACTCAAGGAACTCCCACGGCTACATGTGGAGAATCAAATGAAGAACATAGCATGAAGGAGAGATTGGAAATTCCGGTGGGAAATGAAGGAAGTTACTTTGTATTGGAACAATTGGAGGAAGCTTTAATTGTTGAAGACAAGGAAGAAGTGGTAGAAGACTTAGGAGATGCGGAGCTTCCATAGGAACATAGAGTTGAAGAAAACCCCGCCAAGATGATTGAAATTGATGCTAGGGAGGAAAGTGCACACCTTCCAAGGCATACCCCATATGAAGACTTGGATGGGATAGACCAAGGATTGAGTTCCCTTGGTGATGAAGATCAAGCATCAAGTCTTAGTGGTGAAGAATCCTTTGAGCATGAAGAACCTTCTCCCGTTGGATTTGAAAGCGTTGAGGAGGTAAATTTTTCTCACCCTCCCTATTATGATTTGAGTAAAGGAAAAGGTTTAGATAAAATTGTTAAACAAAGGATTGAGATTAAGAGATCTTGTGAAGAGGTGGAAGTCCCTAGAAATAGAAGAACGAGGGTTGGCTATGCTTTGTCAAGATCTTTGGAAACATCTTTGCCTAGGTTGCCATCTATACCTTCATTTGAGTGGGTGAAATTCATTTCTATTAGCTTTATTATCCCACTTGAATATGGTTTGCTTGAAATGGATGGCCAACTTAGGGAAGTTTGTGGGATGAAGCGTAAGCGAAAAAGGTTTTGTGGTGGGCGTTGCAAATCAAGGCTCATTATGGTTGATGCATCAAACATGAGATATAAAGGTTGGAGTAGTGCTCAAATAGATGGGTCTAGGAGGATTGTTGGCCACTATATAGAGAATTCACCCTACTCACCACCCGGTTGGACTAATAATGATGATCAACCTCAAGACGGGTGTGAAAATAAAGTGTGGGACCCCGGATCACAAAAAGAGGATCAACTTTGGGAGCCCCAAGCTTGTGAAGAACTCCATCAACACTTGGCTCAATCCATAAGAAATCTTGGGGCACAATTGAGAACCAAGCATTGGTGGGAGTTCCAAGATGAGTACAAGCACAAGCCACCTTGAGAGAAGCTCCCCATAAGTCCAACTTAAGGACAATAAACAAAAGTGCTAGGTGGGAGACACCCCACCATGGTAAACTCTTTCCATACTCTTTTAGTTTTGTTAATAAGTGAATTGAGTTGCCATTGTAGGTAGATTCTCATTTCCATCTTTTGTAAATATTAGTAGAATTAGTTTATTTTCTTGTTTTTATTGTTTTATTGAGTTTAGTTAGTAATATAGTATGTTGAATAAGGTTCTAAGGTATTTTGGTAGCTGTTTGGAGGTTTGGAATGCTTGGATTGGTGCAAAAACATATAAAAATTTTGAAAAATAGAGCACCATCCACGCGTACGCGCACTGTACGCGTACGCGTACATCAAGCATTTTGGACCATCCACGCGAGCGCGCCATGCGTGCGTACACGTGGATTGAGAAGTTCCACCTTCCATACATTTACCTGAGAGTTGTGCCTGCGCCGCGCCAACGTTCTGCCTTTGGCACAAACCTACTTGCGCGCACGCGCACATGACGCGTACGCACCACTCTCAAAATAAGCCATCGACGCGCGCGCGCCATGCGTGCGTACGCGTGGATGCCCTTTCTTCCATCCACTTCTTTTCTTCTCCTCTTTCCATTTCTTTCTTTATCTTTTCTTCTTCCCTCCTCCTACCCTTCCTTCAACACTTCCAAACACCATTGATAACCATCTATTTTAGTTAGTTAATTAGTTATTAGTTAGTTAGTTAGTTAGCTAATTAGTTAGTTAGTTAGTCGATTAGTTAGTTTTAGTTAGTTTTCATTTCATTTTTTCCTTTTCATTGTAAGTGTTGGATTGTCATTCTTGTTTACCATTAATTGCTGTTGAGTACTAAAAAGGGATGTTATCTTCACATCATTATGTTTACAATCTTCACATCTCTTTTTGAATTGCATGATTTGGCCACCATGTGATTTGAGCCTTATTTTGTAATTAGGCAACTTCTTGATGGATGATGTTGTGCATTTACCTTAATGCATTGTATTTCATGAACATATGCATCTATAGGCTTAGCTTGCATGCTTTCATGCTTCTTTAATGCTTGGTTTACCTTACAAGTTTACTTAGAGCATCTCAAGTACACTAGGATAAGTGAAGTGCATGCTTCTTTTGTGACATCACTTTTTATGCTAATGTGTGTTCTAAACCGCGCAATTTAGAATTCACACACTTATTTGTCACTAATGTCACACTAATTCACTCACTCAATTCTAGTGATTAGTACCTCATTCCAACAATGTATGCTTCCTTGTTTTTATATCTTCTCATCTTATGGTGTTATATTTTTGTTTTTCATGAACAATGCACCACAAGCAAACATGAAAGCGGAAGAAAGAACACGCAGCAATCCGGAGATTCGCCGTACCCCCTTGCTCATCTTTAAGTGCACCGAGGACTGTGCAAACTTTTAAGTGTGGGGAGGTCATCCGACCGATCGGCGATTTTGGGTGACAAATTTCTAATCCCAACACTTTTGCATTTCATTCTAGGATTTTAGGATTTTTACTTGCATTTTCTTATTTTTGCATATATATACACAATAAGCTTAGTCAAAATAATGAAATTTTTCAAGATTTCTATCTATAGGGCACCAATTGATTTGAGTGAAAACTTTTCATAGAACTTGCTTGAATTATATATATCTTGTGGATCATGATTTTTGAGCTAAAAACATAAGCAAGTGAGTTTTGAGCCTAATAGTGTGGTTACATCTTATAACCACTTATTTTTCCTTCTTGTGTGTATTATTCTCTTTCTATGATTGTAATATTTGATTTGTTTGATTCTTTATGTCCATTATTTTGTGTATTCATGCATTTATATGATTGAGGCCATCATTTCATTCAACTCACTTACCCAAATAGCCTTACCTTTTATCTTCCATTGTTAGCAAATTTGAGCCTACGATTAACCCACTTTGTTCTTAATTTAGCACATTACAAGCCTTAAAGCGGAAAACAATAAAAGTCCTTATTTGGATCTTTGATTAGCTTAGGCTAGTGTATGTGAGTATCATTCAAGTGTGGGAACCTTGGGACATTGGGTGAATAAAAGGGTAGTTTTGTATTATTAGTGTAAATATTGGGAATTGGGTACATACTCATGTATTGATCAAATGTAAAACCTTATGCATTGATGTTCTTGTATATAGAAAAAAAATGAGAAAAAGAAAAAGAAAAGAAAAATAATATGGAAAAGAAAAAAATATAGAAAAAGAAAGAAAAAGAAGAAAAATAATAAAAAGGGGACAAAATGCCCCAAAGTGAAGCTCAATAAGATCAATGCATAAGTGTTGTGAAATGAAAAGAAAATGCATGAGTATGTGAAAAAGTGAGTAGAATGGGTAGTTAGGTTAGAACTTAATTGTATAGGATGTCATAGGTTAGGTGGGAAGTCTAAGCTTATCAAAGATTCAAATATCAAGTCCACTTAACCAAATATGCATCCTACCTTGACCCTAGCCCCATTACAACCTAAAGAAAAGACCTCATGATAAATGTATGCATGCATGAAATATTTGTTGATTGTTAGAAGAAAAACAAATCTTAGAAAGCATGAAATAGAGGAGAATTGAGAGAGTCAACCCTAAACACTTGAGCGAATAGAGTGCAAACACATCCGGTGAGGGTTTGATGCTCAATTACATATCTCCACCTATGATCATCTCCTTTCATGCAAGTTTGTAAAAAAAAATATTTAATAGCTCAATTCAATTGTGGATTAGACTTGCTAGTCCTTTAGCCCTCATGCATATATGCTTCTTGAAAATTGATTTATTTTGACCAAGCAATTGCATTCATTTAGATAGTTGCATGTAGGTAGATTGCATTTAGTTAGTTTCCATTGAATAAATGTTGATGCCCTTCGCTTTCTCTTGGTTTAAGCATGAGGACATGCTTGGTTTAAGTGTGGGGAGGTTGATAAACCCCATTTGTAGGGTTTATCTTGTGCTTGATTTAAGGGATTTTATGACCTTTTACCCACATTTATTCAATGAAATAGCATGGTTTTATAACTTCTCCCTTAATTGTGCTTAAGAGTGAAAACATGCTTTTTAGGACTTAAAATAGCTAATTCTAATTCTCCTTGATTCCATTAGATGCCTTGATATGTTTGTTAAGTGATTTAAGGTTTAGGAGGCAAAGATTGGATCAAGGGAATGAAGAAAGAAGCATGAAAAGTTGGAGAACTCATGAAGAAATGAAAGAACCGGAAAGCTGTCAAGCCGACCTCTTCGCACTTAAACGACCATAACTTGAGCTACAGATGTTTAAATGATGCGGTTCCAGTTGGGTTGGAAAGCTAACATCCGGGGCTTCGAAACGATATAAGATTTTCTATAGTTGCTACACGTATGGTGACGCGTACACGCACTGTACGCACACGCGTTGCTGCTGCCATATGGTCCACTTAAAGCAATACATGGCCAGCGAATTCCAAAGCCTTGTGGGCCCAATCCAACTCATTTTTGATGCTATTTAAGCCAAGGATTGAAGGGGGAATGAGAATACTTTCATACTTTAGATGTTAGTTACCATTAGCATAGTTTAGTAGTTAGAGTTAGTTTCTAGAGAGAGAAGCTCTCACTTCTCTCTAGGATTAGGATTAGTTCTTAGATCTAGGTTTTAATCTTTGCTTTCTTCCACTTCTATCTCTCAATTCTTTGTTGCTACATTCATCTTCTTCTACTCTTTTGTTGTAATTTCCTTTATGTTGTTCTTATATTTTGTTGTAGATCTAGTATTGTTCC
Organism: Arachis stenosperma; assembly: GCF_014773155.1. NCBI lineage: Eukaryota > Viridiplantae > Streptophyta > Magnoliopsida > Fabales > Fabaceae > Arachis > Arachis stenosperma. The sequence goes on along the minus strand of NC_080378.1, from coordinate 55,049,194 downwards.
TTCTACGTTCTTCCAATTCAATAAGAGGTAATTCATACTAAATGTGTCTTCTTTGCTTTTCTATTGTTGATCTCTTGTTTTTGTAGTTGTAGATTCCTTTAATTCTTGCATTTAATAATGATTACTTCTATTGCACTTTATGTGTTTGTTGAAATGTCTCTTTTAGTTTTAGTGTAGATTTTGTTCCTCTTGGCCTAGGTAGAGTAATTAATGACACTTGAGTTATCTAATTCCTTTGTTGATTGATAATTGGAGAGATTGCTAATTGGTTTAGGGTGCACTAAAGCTAGTCTTTCCTTGGGAGTTGGCTAGGACTTGTGGCTCAAGTCAATTCATCCACTTGACTTTCCTTTATTTAGTAAGGGTTAACTAAGTGGTAGCAATGAACAATTCTCATCACAATTGAGAAGGATAACTAGGATAGGACTTCTAATTTTCATACCTTGCCAAGAGCCTTTTATAGTTGTTAGTTTATTTTCATTGCCATTTACTTTTCATGCTTCTTATCCAAAACCCCAAAATAACTCATAACCAATAACAAGACACTTTATTGTAATTCCTAGGGAGAACGACCCGAGGTTTGAATACTTCGGTTTATAAATTTTAGGGGTTTGTTTTAGTGACAAACAACTTTTTGTATGAAAGGATTAGTGATTGGTTTATAAACTATACTTGCAATGAGAATTCATTTGTAAATACTAAACCGTAAAAAATCCAATCATCACTTACCCGAAGTGAATATTGAACCGTCATTTGAAGAAAGCACTAACCATTCCCCCGTTAATACTACTAATAAATCTTCTTTTGATATAGGTACCAATACCATGGCCGCTCCAAGGAGAGTTACTCTCAAGGAAGCGGGTGCACCGGATTATGTTCTTCAACCTCTTCATGTGCTTCATCCCAACTTGAATGCAAACTTTGAACTCAAGACCACTTTGATTAACCTCTTACCTAGGTTCCATGGACTTCCCGCACAAGACCCTATTCGACATCTCAAAGATTTTCATCGTATATGCTCAACAACTAGACGGGAAGGATCCGATGAAGTTGCTATATGGTTGTTTGCTTTCCCCTTCTCTCTTGAAGATAAGGCAAAGAATGGTTCTACACTCTACCTAGTGAAGTCATTTTCGATTGGGACTTGCTTAGAAGAGGGTTCTTAGAAAAATTCTTGCCACCGGAAAGGATGGACAAGCTAAGGAAGGAGATCTTATGCATTGTACAAGGCGAAACGGAACCCCTATGTGAGTATTGGGAACGGTTTAACAAACTCCTTGACACATTCCCTAATCACATGATTGACACCCAAGTGTTGCTAGGCTACATATGCCAAGGGATGCGAGAACAAGATAGGACTCTCTTGGACTCCTCTAGCAATGGTTCTTTGTCTAAATATAGGACGGCGGAGGAAGCATGGCAACTCATTAGTGACTTAGCCGAGTCCAATCAACATGCTAGAAGAAGAGTTAACCACCCAAAAACCGTGAATGAGGTATCAACTAGTAGCGAGACCACCGCTCTAGCCAAATCCTTGGGAGAAATGACAAACATCCTAAAGCAACTCCAATTGGGCCAACAACAACCTTATCAACAACAACCCTACCAACATCAACCTCCACCATCCCCTCAACAATATAGTCAACAATTAGTTCCTCAAAAAGTGTGTGGCATTTATTCTTGCTATTTCCACTACACGGATGAATGCCCAAGTCTTCAAGAAGACAACACTTTGGCAGCTACCCACAACTTCTATGACCGCCCAAATCAAGGGTACTACCAACAAGGCGGTAATTTCAATCAAGGGTACCCCCATCAAGGAGGAAGCTACAATCAAGGGGGTGGCAATTATAATCAAAATTGGAGGGATAATCACCAACAAGGAAGTAGGGACAACAACAACAATGGAGGTAACCAAAGATGGAACAACAATAACTCACAAAACCGACTCCCATACCCCCAAAACCAATCATATGCCCAACAAAATCAAGGAAGAAATTACCAAACATACCAACCACCACATCAACAACCACCACCCAACCAATCACAAGCCCCTCAACTCACATACCCTTCCACTTCTTCCAATCAAGATGATACACTTCGGACTATCCTCCAAGGCCAAAAAGAGCTCCAAACCACACTTGCTTCCGGCCTTACCGGCCTTACATCCACACTACAAGCTCTTCTTGCACGCATGGATCCACCATCCAATCCTACTCCTCACCCCCAAATCCAAGTGCCATTCACTCTCAACCTCAACCCAATCCCAAGGGAGGCATTAATGCCATCACCTTGAGATCCGAAACTCAATTAAAGGAGAAGAGGGCAAAGGACCCAAGTCCAATCATAATCACTCAAGAGGAGGAGGGAGTAGAGATAGAAGAGATATAAGAAGAGGAGGCACCACAAGTCATAGTTGAAGATGAAGAAACTCAACCAACAAGTGAGGTCCCCAAGAATAAGGGAACCGTGGAAGAAGAAATTGCTCAACCAAACCCATTTCTGACACTTGCAAATAAAGCTAGGAAGCGCATGGAACTTGACCCCAAAATGATAGAAATGTTCAAGAAAGTTGAGGTAACCATCCCCCTCTTTGATGTTATCCATCAAGTACCTAAATATGCAAAATTCCTTAAAGATTTATGCATGAACAAGGATAGAATTCTTGAGCTAGAGACTATTCCATTGGGGAGTTCTATTTCTGCTTTAATGGGAGCATTGCCCGAGAAGTGTGACGATCCGGGCCCATGCATGGTCACTTGCACCGTAAATAGAGTTCAATTTCTAGACTGTATGTGTGACCTCGGTGCATGTGTTAGCATTATGCCCCTCTCCATCTACAAGGTATTGAGGCTTCCACCATTGAAGAGATCGACGGCAAGATTTGTTCTAGTGGACAAAAGCATAATAACTGTGACGGGTGTTGCGAAGATGTGTTGGTAAATATAAAAGAGTTGGTGTTTCCGATTGATTTCTATGTTCTTGAGATGCCATCAAGCGAGTCCGAGAGGGCATCATCCATTCTACTTGTGAGACTATTTTTGAGGACCTCTAGATTCAAGTTAGATGCCTACTCGGGAACCTACTCATTTGAAATAGATGGGAGAGTCGTGAATTTTAGCCTAGAAGAAGCAATGAAACATCCACCGGAGAATCGTTTTCTATTCCGGTATGACCCAATTGACAACATTGTTGCCGAAGTGCACTTTGCAAAGTTGGATGAGAAGTACATGATTGAAGACACAAATGAAGATCCAAGTGAAGCAAACACATTACACCATTCGAACCATCCGGAAATTCAAACTCCAAATCAAGACCAAAAGGTAGAATTGAAGCCACTACCACCCTACCTAAAGTATTCATATCTTGATGAAGCCCACAAGCTCCTCATGATCATTGCAAAGGAGCTAAACCCTCAACAAGAAGAAAAGTTGCTATGCATCTTGAGGAAGAACAAAAGGGCCATAGGGTAGAGTTTGGCGGATTTAGTGGGAATAAACCCCCAAGTATGCAAGCACCGAATATTCCTTTAGAAGGAGCTAGACCCATTCGACAACCTCAAAGGCGACTCAACCCAACTATTTTAGAGGTTGTGAAAAAGGAAGTCACCTGGCTACTAGAAGCGGACATCATCTATCCCATTTTGGATAGTGAATGGGTAAGCCCGGTCCAAGTGGTGCCAAAGAAATCTGGAGTGACTACAATAAAAAACGAGAGCGGAAAACTTATATCAACAAGGGTGCAAAACTCTTGGAGGGTGTGCATAGACTATCGAATGTTGAATACGGCCACTAGAAAAGATCACTTCCCACTACCGTTTATTGATCAAATGCTTGATCGACTAGTCGGTAAATCTCATTATTATTTTCTAGATCGTTATTCGGGGTACTTCCAAATACACATTGCTCTAAAAGACCAAGAAAAATAACATTTACTTGCCCCTTTGGAACTTATGCCTACAAGCGTATGCCATTTGGCTTATGCACCGGCAACTTTCCAAAGATGCATGATGAGCATATTTGCGGACTTTCTAGAGCAATGCATGGAAGTTTTCATGGATGATTTCAGTGTGTATGATGAGTCTTTTGACCATTGCTTCGACAACCTTGAAAAAGTCTTGGAAAGATACACTAAATCAAACCTTGTCTTAAATTTTGAAAAATGTCATTTCATGGTTAGGCAAGGCATTGTTTTAGGACATATTGTTTCCAAAGAAGGCATCTCCGTAGATCCGGCAAAAATAAATGTTATATCTAGCTTGCCTTACCCCTCCTCCGAGAGGGTAGTCCGTTCATTCCTTGGACATGCAAGATTTTACCGGAGATTTGACAAACCCCAATTTGACAGTTTGTCTTGTATTGATTTTAGGGGATTCTATAACCTTTTACCCACATTTATTCAATGAAATAGCATGGTTTTGTATATTCTCCTTTAATTGTGCTTAAGAGTGAAAACATGCTTTTTAGGACTTAAAATAGCTAAATCTAATTCTCCTTGATTCCATTAGATGCCTTGATATGTTTGTTAAGTGATTTAAGGTTTAGGAGGCAAAGATTGGACCAAGGGAATGAAGAAAGAAAGCATGAAAAGTTGGAGAACTCATGAAGAAATGAAAGAACCGGAAAGCTGTCAAGCCGACCTCTTCGCACTTAATCGACCATAACTTGAGCTACAGAGGTCCAAATGATGCGGTTCCAGTTGGGTTAGAAAGCTAACATCCGGGGCTTCGAAACGATATAAGATTTGCCATAGTTGCTACACGTATGGTGGCGCGCACGCGCATAGTACGCGCACGCGCCGTTGCTGCCATATGGTCCACTTAAAGTAAAACGTGGCCAGCGATTTTAGAAGCCTTGTGGGCCCAATCCAACTCATTTCTGATGCTATTTAAGCCAAGGATTGAAGAGGAATCAATAATCTAGTGACCATTAGTTTAGTTTAGTTCTAGAAGTTAGTTTCTAGAGAGAGAAGCTCTCACTTCTCTCTAGGATTAGGATTAGGATTAGGCTTAGTTCTTAGATCTAGATTTAGATTCATCTTCTTCTACTTCTACTCTTCAATTCCTTGTAGTTACATTCATCTTCCTCTATTCTTTTGTTGTAATTTCCTTTATGTTGTTCTTATATTTGTTGTAGATCTAGTATTGTTCCTTCTACATTCTTCCAATTCAATAAGAGGTAATTCATACTAAATGTGTCTTCTTTGCTTTTCTATTGTTGATCTCTTGTTTTTGTAGTTGTAGATTCCTTCAATTCTTGCATTTAATAATGATTACTTCTATTGCACTTTATGTGTTTGTTGAAATGCCTCTTCTAGATATAGTATAGATTTTTGTTCCTCTTGGCCTAGGTAGAGTAATTAGTGACACTTGAGTTATCTAATTCCTTTGTTGAATGATAATTGGAGAGATTGCTAATTGGTTTGGAGTGCACTAAAGCTAGTCTTTCCTTGGGAGTGGCTAGGACTTGTGGCTCAAGTCAATTCATCCACTTGACTTTCCTTTCTTTAGTAAGGGTTAACTAAGTGGTAGTAATGAACAATTCTCATCACAATTGAGAAGGATAACTAGGATAGAACTTCTAATTTTCATACCTTGCCAAGAGCCTTTTATAGTTGTTAGTTTACTTTCTTGCCATTTACTTTCATGCCTCTTATCCAAAACCCCAAAACAACTCAAACCAATAACAAGACACTTTATTGTAATTCCTAGGGAGAACGACCCGAGGTTTGAATACTTCGGTTTATAAATTTAGGGGTTTGTTTTAGTGACAAACAACTTTTTGTATGAAAGGATTATTGTTGGTTTAGAAACTATACTTGCAACGAGAATTCATTTGTGAAATTCTAAACCGTCAAAAATCCAATCGTCAAAATGGCGCCGTTGCCGGGGAATTGCAATGGTGTTGTGTTATTGGTTATTGTATATATGTGAATATTGTAAATATATTTGCTTTTTGCTTCTTTGTTAGTTTTTAGTTTGTTCTCTTTATTTGTTACTATTTTTTTTGTTTTTTTTTTCCCTCTCTTGCTATCATGAATTCTCATTTTGGCTATGAGTGTGATTACAACTATGTTGTAGGTGATGAGAACTTCAATGAAGAGATGCATCAAGGATGGGACAATCAAAGGTGGGAGGAGCCATATGCATATGATCAATCTTCTTGGCAACAACCTCCACCACTGAACTATGAAGAAGAGCCATTCTATGATGCATACCAATCAAATGGCTATGGTGAATCTCCTTGTGACTTTCAAGAACCACCACCATATGCCTATGATTCATATCATCAACATGAGCCTCACCCACACTCACAAGCCTCTTTTCACCAAACACCTTCACATGACCCTAACCCATATCCATCCTACCAACAACCATATGAGCCATATGAACCACACATAGAGCCACCACCATCCCAACATCACCACTTTCAAGAGCCATCCCTTCAATATTATTACCAAGATGAACCACCTCCAACATATGAAAATTTCCAACCACAAGATGAATACTACTTTCCACCACAACCTCCCATAGAAGAATACTTATGTCCTTCAATCCAAGAGCCCTATGATCCTACTCATGACATCCAAAAGGAACAAGAGTCAAGGGATCATCTCAAGGAAGCATTGGAGCAATTTCAAGCAACCATGGAGTGTGTTGTGCAACAAGTGGAAAGAATGGAAAACATTGAACCACCACAACTCTACCAAGAAGAACCATCTTCCTACTATGAACCCTTCCCCCAAAATGATGAATCCTTCCAACCACCCCAATCTCTAATGGATGAAACCCTTGGTGTTCTTGTTCAAGGGCAAGGAGAGATGAAAAGGGATGTGCAAAATTTCATGGCCGCCTTGGATGCGGTAACAAATCAATTAGCCTCCCAATGCTTGAACACTCAAGAAACTCCCATGGCTACATGTGGAGAATCAAATGAAGAACATAGCATGAAGGAGAGATTGGAAATTCCAGTGGAAAATGAGGGAAGTTGCTTTGTATTGGAACAATTGGAGGAAGCTTTAATTGTTGAAGACAAGAAAGAAGTGGTAGAAGACTTAGGAGATGCGGAGCCTCCATGGGAACATAGAATTGAAGAAAACCCCTCCAAGATGATTGAAATTGATGCTAGGGAGCAAAGTGCACACCTTCCAAGGCATATTCCATATGAAGACTTGGAGGGGATAGAGCAAGAATTGAATTCCCATGGCAATGAAGAGCAAGTATCAAGTCCTAGTGGTGGAGAATCCTTTGAACTTGAAGAGCCTTCTCCTGGTGCATTTGAAAATATTGTGGAGGTAAACTTCTTTCACCCTCCCAATTATAGTTTGATTAATGGAAAAGGCTTAAATAGTACTAATGAACAAAGGATTAGAATAGAGAAATCTTGTGAAGAGGTGGAAGTCCTTAGAAATAGAAGGATGGGAGTGGAATACGCTTTGTCAAGATTGTTGGAAGCATCTCTGCCTAGGTTGCCATCTACTCCCTCACTTGAGTGGGTAAAATTCATTTCTATTAGCTTTATTGTCCCACTTGAGTATGGTTTGCTTGAAACGGATGGTCAACTTAGGATGCTTTGCGGGTTGAAGCGTAAGCGAAAGATGTTTCGTGGTTGGCGTTGCAAATCAAGGCTCATTATGGTTGATGCATCAAACATGAGATATAAAGGTTGGAGAAGTGCTCAAATAGATGGGTCTAGAAGGATTGTTGGCCACTATATAGAGAATTCACCTTACTCACCACCGGTTGGACTAATAATGATGATCAACCTCAAGACGGGTGTGAAAACAAAGTGTGGGATCCCGGATTACAAGAAGAGGATCAACTTTGGGAGCCCCAAGCTTGTGAAGAACTCCATCAAGACTTGGCTCAATCCATGAAGAATCTTGGGGCACAATGGAGAACCAAGCATTGGTGGGAGTTCCAAGATGAATACAAGCACAAGCCACCTTGATGAGGAGCTCCCCATAAGTCCAACTTAAGGACAATAAACAAAAGTGCTAGGTGGGAGACACCCCACCATGGTAACATCTTTTCATTTTCTTTCTTTGTACATATTGGTAGAATTAGTTTAGATTCTTGTTTTTATTGTTTTATCAAGTAGTTAGTAGTATAGTATGTTGAATAAGGTTCTAGGGCGTTTTGGTAGCTGTTTGGAGGATTGAAAGGCTTGGATTGGTGTAAGAACTTAGAAAAATATTTTTTGAAAAACAGAACACCATCCACGCGTGCGCGCACCTAACGCGTACGCGTGCATCAAGCATTTTGGACCATCCACGCGTGCGCGCCATACACGCGTACGCATGGATTGAGAAGTTCCACCGTCCATACCTTGACCCGAGAGTTAGGCCTGCACCATGCGGGAATTGGGCCTGAGGCACAAACCAATTCACGCGTATGCGCACATGACGCGTACGCGCCACTCTCGAAATAAACCATCTGCGCGCACGCGGCATGCGCGCGTACGCGCGGGCTTCCTTCCTTCACCACATTTCTTTTCTTCTTCCCTTTCCATTTCCTTCCTTCTAATCTCTTCTTCCCTTCTTCTACCCCTCATCCAACACTTCCAAACACCATTGATAACCATTTATTTTAGTCAGTTAATTAGTTAGTTAGTTAGTTAGTTGATTAGTTAGTTTTAGTTTAGGTTTCATTTTATTTTCTCTCTTTTCATCATAAGTGTTGGATTATTGACTTTGTTTACTATGCATTGCTTCCTCCTTATTGCCTAAATGCTAATTTAGCATTAATGTTTTTAGATAATCTTTGTTGGATCCTATGATTGAGGTTATATTTTGCTACTTGGTCTTGAGTTTTTCATGCTTATCTTTTGAAAAATACCAAGTGATGAGAATTGCCTTCGAGCTTGTAACTCTTCTTAAATTACATGATTTGGCCACCATGTGATTTGAGCCTTATTTTGTGATTAGGCAACCTCTTGATGGATGATGTTGTGCATTTACCTTAATGCATTGTATTTTATGATTATATGCATCCATGTGTGTTTGACTTGAATGCTTTCATGCTTCTCTAATGCTTGTTTTACCTTACAAGTTCACTTAAAGCATCTCAAGCATAGTAGAATGAGTAAAGTGCATGCTTCTTTTGTGACATAACTTTTATGCTAATGTGTGTTCTAAACCGCGCAATTTAGAATTCACACACGTATTTGTCACTAATGTCACACTAATTCACTCACTCAATTCTAGTGATTTACCTCATTCCAACAATGTATGCTTCCTTGCTTTTATATCTTCTCATCTTATGGTGTTATATTTTTGTTTTTCATGATGAATGCACCACAAGCAATAACGGAAGCAAGACTAAGAACACGTAGCAATCCGGAGAGTCGTCGTACCCCCTTGCTCATCTTTGAGTGCACCGAGGACGGTGCAAACTTTTAAGTGTGGGGAGGTCATCCGACCGATCGGCAATTTTGGGTGACAAATTTCTAATCCCAACACTTTTGCATTTCATTCTAGGATTTTAGGATTTTTACTTGCATTTTCTTATTTTTGCATATATATACACAATAAGCTTAGTCAAAATAATGAATTTTCAAGATTTCTATCTATAGGGCACCTTAATTGATTTGAGTAAAAACTTTTCATAGAACTTGCTTGAATTATATATATGTTGGAACATGGTTTTGAGCTAAGAACACAAGCAAGTGAGATTTGAGCCTAATGGTGTGGTTACATCTTATAACCACTTATTTTTCCTTCTTGTGTGCATTATTCTCTTTCTATGATTGTAATCTTGGATTTGTTTGATTCTTTATGTCCATTATTTTGTGTATTCATGCATTTATATGATTGAGGCCATCATTTCATTAGCTCACTTACCCAAATAGCCTTACCTTTTTATATTCCTTTGTTAGCCAATTTGAGCCTACGATTAACCCACTTGTTCTTAATTTTAGCACATTACAAGCCTTAAAGCGAAAAACAATAAAAGTCCTTATTTGGATCTTTGATTAGCTTAGGCTAGAGTGTGTGAGTATCATTCAAGTGTGGGAATCTTGGAACATTGGGTGAATAAAAGGGTAATTTTGTATTGTTAGTGAAAATACTGGAATTGGGTACATACTTATGTGTTGATCAAATGTAAAACCTTATGTATTGATACTCTTGTATATAAAAAAAATGAGAAAAAGAAAAGAAAAAGGAAAGAAAAATAATATGGAAAAGGAAAAGAAAAAAAAATAGAAAAAGAAAGAAAAAAAGAAGAAAAAGAAAGAAATAAAAAGGGGACAAAATGCCCCAAAGCAATGTGAAGCTCAATAAAGATCAATGCATAAGTGTTGTGAAATGAAAAGGGAATGCATGAGTATGTGAAAGAGTGGAAAATGGGTAGTTAGGTTGGAATTTAATTGTATAGGATGACATAGGTTAGGTGGGAAAGTTTAAGTTAATCAAGGATTCAAATTTCAAGCTCACTTGACCAAATATGCACCCTACCTTGACCCTAACCCCATTACAACCTATGAAAAGACCTCATGATATATGTATGCATGCATGAAATAGTTGTTGATTGTTAGAAGAAAAACAAATCTTAGAAAGCATGATTAGGAGAGAATTGAGTGAATCAACCCTAAACACTTGAGCGAATAGAGTGCAAACACTACCGGTGAGGGTTTGATGCTCAATTACATGTTTCCACCTATGATCATCTCTTTTCATGCAAGTTTGTAAAAATATTTAATAACTCAAATCAATTGTGGATTAGACTTGTTAGTCCTTAGCCCTTGTTCATATATGCTTCTTGAGAATTGATTTATTTTGACCAAGCAATTGCATTCATATAGATAGTTGCATATAGGTAGATTGCATTTAGTTAGTTTTCATTGAATAAATGTTGATGCCCTTTGCTTTCTCTTGGCTTAAGCATGAGGACATGCTTGATTTAAGTGTGGGGAGGTTGACAAACCCCAATTTGACGGTTTGTCTTGTATTGATTTTAGGGGATTCTATAACCTTTTACCCACATTTATTCAATGAAATAGCATGGTTTTGTATATTCTCCTTTAATTGTGCTTAAGAGTGAAAACATGCTTTTTAGGACTTAAAATAGCTAAATCTAATTCTCCTTGATTCCATTAGATGCCTTGATATGTTTGTTAAGTGATTTAAGGTTTAGGAGGCAAAGATTGGACCAAGGGAATGAAGAAAGAAAGCATGAAAAGTTGGAGAACTCATGAAGAAATGAAAGAACCGGAAAGCTGTCAAGCCGACCTCTTCGCACTTAATCGACCATAACTTGAGCTACAGAGGTCCAAATGATGCGGTTCCAGTTGGGTTAGAAAGCTAACATCCAGGGCTTCGAAACGATATAAGATTTGCCATAGTTGCTACACGTATGGTGGCGCACACGCGCATAGTACACGCACGCGCCGTTGCTGCCATATGGTCCACTTAAAGTAAAACGTGGCCAGCGATTTTAGAAGCCTTGTGGGCCCAATCCAACTCATTTCTGATGCTATTTAAGCCAAGGATTGAAGAGGAATCAATAATCTAGTGACCATTAGTTTAGTTTAGTTCTAGAAGTTAGTTTCTAGAGAGAGAAGCTCTCACTTCTCTCTAGGATTAGGATTAGGATTAGGCTTAGTTCTTAGATCTAGATTTAGATTCATCTTCTTCTACTTCTACTCTTCAATTCCTTGTAGTTACATTCATCTTCCTCTATTCTTTTGTTGTAATTTCCTTTATGTTGTTCTTATATTTTGTTGTAGATCTAGTATTGTTCCTTCTACATTCTTCCAATTCAATAAGAGGTAATTCATACTAAATGTGTCTTCTTTGCTTTTCTATTGTTGATCTCTTGTTTTTGTAGTTGTAGATTCCTTCAATTCTTGCATTTAATAATGATTACTTCTATTGCACTTTATGTGTTTGTTGAAATGCCTCTTCTAGATATAGTATAGATTTTTGTTCCTCTTGGCCTAGGTAGAGTAATTAGTGACACTTGAGTTATCTAATTCCTTTGTTGAATGATAATTGGAGAGATTGCTAATTGGTTTGGAGTGCACTAAAGCTAGTCTTTCCTTGGGAGTTGGCTAGGACTTGTGGCTCAAGTCAATTCATCCACTTGACTTTCCTTTCTTTAGTAAGGGTTAACTAAGTGGTAGCAATGAACAATTCTCATCACAATTGAGAAGGATAACTAGGATAGAACTTCTAATTTTCATACCTTGCCAAGAGCCTTTTATAGTTGTTAGTTTACTTTCTTGCCATTTACTTTCATGCCTCTTATCCAAAACCCCAAAACAACTCAAACCAATAACAAGACACTTTACTGTAATTCCTAGGGAGAACGACCCGAGGTTTGAATACTTCGGTTTATAAATTTAGGGGTTTGTTTTAGTGACAAACAACTTTTTGTATGAAAGGATTATTGTTGGTTTAGAAACTATACTTGCAACGAGAATTCATTTGTGAAATTCTAAACCGTCAAAAATCCAATCGTCAAGATTTATCAAGGACTTTAGCAAGGTAGCATTGCCTCTCTCTCGACTATTGCAAAAGGACATTGAATTTGATCTAAGCAAAGAATGCATGGAAGCTTACGACAAGCTTAAAGTGGCATTGACATAAGCTCCTATCGTAAGAGGGCCGGATTGGAATCGGCCATTCGAAATAATGTGCGATGCTTCAAACTATGCGGTAGGAGCCGCGTTAGCACAACGCGAGGGTAAGAATTCCTATGTCATAGCATATGCATCAAAAACACTAGATGGAGCCCAATCCAATTACACTACTACCGAGAAGGAACTCTTGGCTATTGTTTTCGCTTTGGATAAATTCCGAGCCTATCTTCTTGGTTCTAAGGTAGTAGTATATTCGGATCATGCGATGTTGAAGTATTTGTTGGCCAAAAAGGATTCAAAACCGAGATTGATTCAATGGGTGCTATTGTTGCAAGAATTCGATTTGGAAATTAAAGATAGGAGTGGTTCGAAAAATTTAGTGGCGGACCATTGAAGTCGCCTTGAACACACAAATGGCGATACCGCTCCTATCAATGATTCCTTTCCCCTAGAAGGCTTGCATTCAATCTCGGAAGTTATTCCTTGGTATGCTCCAATAGCAAACTACTTGGTTTCACGCACCTTCCCTCCTAATTTCACCAAACATCAAAAGGATAAGCTGAAAAGCGAATCCAAATATTATGTATGGGATGATCCCTATCTTTGGAGATGTGGAGCGGACCAAGTAGTGCGAAGGTGCATTCCCCAAACCGAATTCCAAGCAATCTTGGATGCTTGCCATTCTTTCGAGGGAGGTGGACATTACGGACCTCAAAGGACAGCAAGAAAGGTCCTTGATTGTGGATTTTGGTGGCCAACTCTTCTTAAAGACTCTTCTCTTTATTGCAAATCTTGTTCCCAATGCATTAGATTTGGTAATATCTCTAAGAAGGACGAAATTCCCCAACAAAATATGCTTTTTTGTGAAATCTTTGATGTGTGCGGTATCGACTTCATGGAGCCATTCCCAAATTCTAATGGCTTTCTCTACATTCTACTAGCCGTCGATTATGTATCCAAATGGGTGGAAGCAATACCCACCCGGACAGATGATGCTCATGTAGTTCTCTCTTTTGTGAGGAATAATATAATTTGTCGCTTTGGGTCGCCAAGAGCAATCATAAGTGACCAAGGCTCACACTTTTGCAACAAAAGAATGGACGAACTCATGAAGAAGTACGACATCACACATAAAATTGCCACGACCTATCACCCCCAAACAAATGGCCAAGCTGAGGTTTCTAACCGGGAAATTAAGCATGTATTGGAAAGGATTGTGAAGCCTAGTAGAAAGGATTGGAGCGCCAAGCTTTCCGATGCACTTTGGGCATACCGAATGGCTTACAAAACACCGATTGGCATGAGCCCCTTTCGGTTAGTGTATGGTAAAGCTTGCCATTTGCCGGTAGAAATCGAACACAAAGTATATTGGGCCGTCAAGAAACGCAATCTAAATTTGGGTGGGGCCGGAATTGAGAGAAAGCTTCAATTGGCGGAATTAGAATGTTTGAGATTAGAGGCCTATGACAACTCTAGGCTCTACAAGGAAAAGATGAAAGCCATCCATGATAAGAACATTAGGAGAAGGGAATTCAGACACGGTGACCTAGTCCTCCTTTACAATTCAAGGTTGAGATTGTTACCCGGAAAGCTTAGATCAAGATGGGAGGGACCTTATCAAGTAGAGAAGGTAGAACCTTACGGAGTCTACCACTTGCGTCACCCATCAAGTCCAGATATTTTCAAGGTAAATGGACACCGTCTCAAATTGTATCATGGTGAGCAAAGAAAAAATACCAATGAAATTGAAGTATTCCTTTTGAAAGATGCACCTCTTGACCAAGAACATTGAGCTAGTGGAAGTCCAACTTAAGTACGGTAAACAAAAGTGCTAGGTGGGAGACACCCCACCATGGTAAGATCTACCCATTTGTATATAGCCATTGAACTCTTCTTTGATTGATGCTTGCTTAACCCTTGACTTGAGTAGTTAGATTTGATTTTTAGAAATTTGCACTATAAACCATTTGAATGATAGAACACAACTCATTTATAGGTCTTTGATGAAGTTTTAGCCAAGTACCTGCTATAATTGTGATAATATGTGCATTCTCAAAAAAAGGGGGGGCAGGACGTGAGCGCACGCTTTACGCGCGCGCGTCCCTAGCGCGGATGCAGGCTCATATATTTTCCAGAGAGTTGAGCCACTCTCGCGCCAGCGTTAGGCCCCCTGCACATTACCATGCACGTGTGCGCGCACCAGCGCCTGCGCGTCTATAGGCTAAAACGAAATGTACGCGACCGCGCACATGCCGTGCCCGCGTCGATGGTCCTGCCAAAACCTTTGGTATATTTTTCAGAGAGTTATGCCAAACCCAGGCCTACTTTATGCCTGAGGCATAAAACTACTGCCGCGTACGCACACTAGCCGCGCACGCCAATCTCAGAATCGCAGTCCTTGCGCGTCCGCACCATGTGCGCGCACGCCATGACCCCTGCAGCCAACATCTGGTACACTTTCCAGAGAGTTGTGCAACTTCTGGGCCAACATTGTGCTACTGACACAACCACACACACGCTCGCGCGCACCTGGCGCACGCGCGTTCTTGCTTCACCTTCCTTCCCTGTGCGCGCACGCGTCGATGAGCGACGTGAATTATAAGACAGCGCACTTACATCTCCCCTTTCCACCTCTTCTGCCATTCACTATTCCCTTTCTTCCAACCCTCTCTACACCACTCCACCCACCTCCCAGCACCACCTCCGGCGACCACCCACCTCCGGTGGTCCCCACATTTTCTCTCCCCTCTAAGTCTTCACTTCCTTCCACCCCTTTCTCTTACCTACATCTCCATTCCCTTTCCTTCTCTCCCAAGGTACTATACTCTACTTTCCCTCTTGCTCTACCTCCCTCATTTCTTTCTTAGTTAGTTGATTTTGTTTTCTCTTAGGTAGCTTCTTCTTTTCCCTTTTAAGCTCTTCATTACTTGGTTGTCTTTGTTTTTCTTTTTATACTTCTTTATGGGTGTTGTGGTCATGACTTCTTTTGCATTAGTGGATTAAAATGTTTCTCATGATTTCATTGCAATCATAGTGCATTATGGTGACTAATGTTGCTTTGTGGGATGTTACATTGCTATTTTTTTTCCACTTATTTGTGTACTACAAAAAGAATGCACGCCAAGTGTTTGAGAAAAAGCATACATGATCTTTTGAGCTTATTATTGACTCATTGCTTCCCAACTAAGTGCTTTCTCTCACTAGCTTGACTATTTTTTGGTGCATCGGCCACACTACTCTTCATATTTCACATTCTACTTACTCACTTTACCATGACTTGCCTTCCATCCTTAATATTTGGGGGTGTATGCTTCTCTTGCCTCTTATTTGCATGCTTAAACCGCCCTTATACCACATGCTAGTGATTTGCCTTGTTTAACAAATGTTGTCTTAGTTACATGTTGCAGCTGTCATGTAGTGCGGACACTTAATCCCTTATGGCATAATCTCTCACTTGTATGCTCCCCATATACTTGTGTTCCTTTGGGTTTGATATTTCCTTCCTTTTCACTCTCACAGGATGGTTATCAAGAAGGACAAAGGGAAGGCCCCGAAGAAACCAACCGCCAATAGAGCGCGCCAAGAGCCGACGGCCAAGCCCCTCCGAAAGAAGGCTAAGGGCCCCTCCAAGAGTGATGTTTTAAAGAAGGACAACCCTCCAAAGGATTCAAACAAGTTCCCTAACCACTACTGTGAACTTGTTTACCCAGGGATGACTGAGCAAAACTATCACCTGGAGCCCCTTCTAGTCCTACCGGCTCACATCGCTCCGATGGTGATGCCCCGTATTGAGCGGAGGCAATGGAGGTTCCTCATGAGGCAACCAAAGGAGGCCAACTTATCATGGGTGGTAGAGTTTTACTCCAACTACCACTCACCCCTTCTCACATCGATTTTTGTGCACCGAAAGCAAGTACCGGTCACGGTGGAAGCCATCCAAGGAGTACTTAAGATCGGGTCATTACCGGACGGGCATGACGCCTATCAAGAATTTTTGTTGGCATGCTGCGAACGTGGTTTTGATTGGAACGCGGTTATGCGAGTAATAGCTTTACCCGAAGCCTCTTGGATTCGAGGGACTATAAAGCGAAGGCCAAAGGGTTTAGATGCACGTTTCCTCACTCAAGAAGCCACGGCATGGGCCCAAATCCTAGCTCACTACGTGCTCCCAAGCACCCAGGCCGCCGAGCTTGCCTTATTGGTTTGGTGCATCCTAATCGAGACACCGGTCGACATCCCGCATGCCATCCGACAATCCATGGGGCGCATTCATGTTAAGGGAAACTTGCCCTTCCCCGCCATGGTAACAGAATTAGTCGCAGCGGCCGGTGTTCCTCGTGAGACCAAGGACCGAAGGACCTTAATTCCGGTCGAAGGTGATGTTGTTCCAACCAAAAGGTGCCTCAAACCCCAGGAAGTTACCAAGAACCTTGGCATGGCCATTCCCACTTGCAACCCTACCACTTCACCCGCACCACCAAAATCATCCACCCAACGCCTTGAAGACCTTCACAAGAAGTTAGACCGTTATGAGTGGCGCAACCAACGCCGATATGCTCACGTGAAGAAGCTTCTAAGTATTGTCACCCCACCTATGGAGGAACTGGATATCTCCACATCCACCGCAACATCGAGCGGACATAGCACTGACAAGGGAGATGAAGAACATTCCGGACCCGGCCACCCATAGCGCATCACTTATAGCACGGAGGACCGTGCTAAGTTTTAAGTATGGGGAGGTCGGCCGACCGATCTCCGTAGGTAACACCCGAATAAACTTTTGAATCCCTTTGTAGTTAGGATAGTTTGCATGATTAGGTTTTCTTTGCTACCATTTGCATGATAAGTCTACTTGGTTGGAGTAATGAATTCTCTCCTAGGAAACTAAGATTTTAGGGCAACCTTACCAATTTTGATGCTAAGCTTGCTTAGATATTGTACTTTGGAACATGGATTTTGAGTTAAGAACACAAGCAAGTGAGTTTTGAGCCTTATTGCGTGGCTACATCTTATAGTCACTTACCTTCCTTCTTGTGTGCATTGTTCTCTCTCTATGATTGTGATCCTACTTTGTTTGACTCTATATGTCCATTGTTGTATGTGTGAACGCATGTATATGACTGAGGCCATCAATTCACTTAGCCATTACCCAAATAGCCTTACCATATGAACAACCCTTGCAACCAACTTTGAGCCTATGCTTAACCCACTCATTCTTCATTCTAGCACATTACAAGCCAAGAAGCGAAAAACCATGAATGTCCCTATGTGGATCTTTGATTGGCTTAGGCTAGTGTGTGTGTGTCATTGAAGTGTGGGGAAATGGGGTGGGACATTGGTTGAGGTAAAAGGATGTTTTTGTTTTATATTTTTATATTTGGGAATCGGGTACATACTCATGTGTTAATTAAATGTAAGACCTTATGCATTGATATTCTTGAAAGAAAAAAAAATGAGGAAAACAAAGAAAAAGAGAAAGAAAAATAAAATAAATGTGAAAAAAAAAGAGAAAGAAAAAAAAGGGGGGCAGAGGAAGAAATAAAAAGGGGACAAAATGCCCCAAAGTAAAGTTCAATAAAAGTCAATGCAAATGTGTTATAAAGCAAAAGAAAATGCATGAGTATGTGGAAAAAGTGAGTAATGGGTAGTTAGACTAGTATATAATTATATAGGATGTTATATAGGTTGGGTGGGAAGTTTAGGTTAATCAAAATATCCAATTTTTAGCCCATTTAGCCAAATATATAACCCCACCTTGACCCTAGCCCCATTACAACCTAGGAAAGACCTCATGATACATGTGCGCATGCATGTAACAATTGTTGATTGTTAGAGGAAGAACAAATTTTGGAAAAGCATGAAATAGGGGAGAATTGAGTGATTAACCCGATACACCGAGCGGATAGAGTGCAAACACTTCCGGTGAGGGTTCGAAGCTCCAACCCTTGTTCCCGGCTCTCACGAGCGTTCTTCATGCAAGTTGCGCATATATCACTTTGATGATTAAAATTGGTAAGTTTCATGCATTGCCTACCATCTTGCCCTATGTGCTTGAATGTATCTTAGGAAGATCGATTTGCTCTTAACCAAATGGATAGTAGCACCAATCTTAGTTGCATTCATATAAGTAGATTGAACCTCATGAATCTCTTGCCTATTTGATGCTTTGGTCTTTCACTTTTCTCTAAGCATGAGGACATGCTACAATCTAAGTGTGGGGAGGTTGATAAACCCCATTTTTAGGGTTTATTCAGTATTGATTTCGAGGGTTTTATCAATGATTCTACACACTTTTCGTATGAAAATACATGACTTTGTGTTCCTTTCCTAATTTTGCCTCATGGATGAAACATGCTTATTTTGCACTAAATTAGATATATTTCTAATCCTCCCTTGGTGCCATTCGATGCCGTGACCTGTGTGTTAAGTGGTTTTAGAGTATAGGGCAGGGATGACCCGGAGGAGAGAAGGGAAGTATGTACAAAGGAAAGGAGCATGAGAAAATAAGCTTTGGAAACTTCAGCATTGACGCGTACGCGCACATGGCATGTCCGCGTGAATGTGCGCCATCAAGAGCCAAGCTAGGAGCCAAGCTATAAGCCGGCGCGTGTAGCGGCTAAGTCATGATCCTCTTGGACGTGTCCGCATAGGTTACGCTTGCGCATGAATTACAATTGCCCCAAGGACGCGTGCGCGTGCTGTGCGCGTACGCGCCGATGGCCTCACATGATTTTTAAGAGAGCACGTGACCAGAGCGTGGAGACAGTTAGGGATCCCATTTTGGAGAAATGCTTTGGCAGGAAAAAGCTTAAGAAGACCAAGGATTGAAGGGTTAAGGGACTTTTAGCTCATTTTACATTTCCTTAGATATTTTCCTAGAGTTAATTACACTTTGGGTAGAGAGAGAATCTCCAACTTCTCTCTAGGATTTTATTCTCCTCAATCTCCATTACAATTCTCCTTTGATTTTCCTTGGTGAGATCCATTGTAATACACTTTTACTTTGATGCAATTAGTAGATCTACTCTTCTCATATTCTCAATTAGTGTTCTTTGATCCTTTCACTTTGGATCTAGCTTTGCTTTTGTTACTTGGATTTGGAACTAGTGAATTGAGGTAATTTCATATCCATTACTTGTGATTGTTCAATTGTAGATAATTGTGTAATCTAGATCTCGTCATTTCCATTCTTCATTCTAATTCCTTAATGGCTCTTATGAATGCTCATCAAGTGTTTGATAAAATGCCAATACTAATTATGGAGTAAAAGTTTCTCACTTGGCTTAGGGTTTGGACCATTAGGAAAAGTTGAATAGTAGATGTCAATTGTTGATTGAGAACTAAGGATTGCTAATTGGTTTGGGATGCACTAAAATTAGATTCCCTTAGGGTGAAGCTAAGACTTGTGATTCAAGCTAATTACTTTCACTTGACTTTCCTCTATACTTAGAGCCTCTATACTTAGAGGTCAACTAAGTGGAGCAAGGCTTAATTGTTATCATCATTGAAGGAAACTATAGTGATAGAATTTCTAATGTCAACCCTAGGCCAAGTCCTTTAATATTGATTGTTTGTCATCTACTTTTGCTATTAATAACCGACCTTCAAAAGATTCATAACAAAAGCTTCTTAAGCAATAACATGCATTATCTAGCAATTCCAAGGGAGGACGACTCGGGAGACTAGTACTCTCGATTATAGATTATAGAATTTTTTGATGCGAGGTTTGAATGTCGATTGGATTATACTCACGATTATATTCACTATTGAATTCTATGTCGACATGTTAAATTTCGTTTATCAGTCAGCACAATGTAAAAAAAACCGGTCAGCACAACGAAAAAAAATAGGGGGGACCAGTCAGCATAACGTAAAAAAAAGGGGGGGAACCAGTCAGCACAACGAAAAAAATCGGAAGAGCCTGCCGAAGATGAGGCCATTACGGCGCCTTTAGGTGTCCTCCTCTGGATAGCGTCATTTAAAGAACAAGTGTCAGCACAACGTAAAAAAATGGAAAAAAAAGGGGAAAAAATCGGTCAGTACAACGTAAAAAAAAACCGGTCAGCACAATGTAAAAAAAAGGGAGAAAAAACAAGTCAGCACAACATAAAAAAAAAATAGTCAGCATAACATAAAAAAAGGGAAAAAAACCGGTCAGCACAACGTAAAAAAAATATGGTCAGCACAACGAAAAAAATAATAAAAAACTTGGTCAGCACAACCTAAAAAAAGGGAAAAAATAGGTCAGCACAACGTAAAAAAAAGGCGGGGGGAACCGGTCAACACAACGTAAAATAAAAGGGAAAAAAACCGGTCAGCACAACGTAAAAAAAGGGGAAAAAAATCGGTCAGCACAACGTAAAAAAAATCTGGTCAACACAACGAAAAAAAAACCTATCAGCACAACATAAAAAAAAGGGGGGAAGCGGTCAGCAAAACGTAAAAAAAACGTTAAAGCACAATGTAAAAAAAGGGAAAAAACCCAGTCAGCACAACGTAAAAAAAAGTCCGGTCTGCACAACGAAAAAAAAGGGGGGAGAACCGGTAAAAAAAAAACCGGTTAGCACAACGTAAAAAAAGGGAAAAAATCGGTCAGCACAACGTAAAAAAATGGTCAGCACAACGTAAAAAAATGGTTAGCGCAACGTAAAAAAGGGAAAAAACCAGTCAGCCCAACGTAAAAAAAAATAGGTCAACACAACGTAAAAAAAAGGGAAAAACCAGTCAGCACAACGTAAAAAAAAGGGGGAACCGTTCAGCACAACGTAAAAAAAAACCGGTCAGCACAACGTAAAAAAAGGGAAAAAACCAGTCAACACAACGAAAAAAAAAATCCGGTCAGCACAACGAAAACAAAAAAAGGGGGAGAAATCGGTCAGCACAACGAAAAAAAATTGGAGGAGCCTGTCGAAGATGAGGCCATTACGGCGTCTTTAGGTGTCCTCCTCTGGATAGCGCCATTTAAAGAACAAGTGTCAGGACAACGTAAAAAAAATGGAAAAAAAGAAGAAAAAAATCGGTCAGCACAACGTAAAAAAAAACATTCAGCACAATGTAAAAAAAAGGAAAAAAATAGGTCAGCACAACGTAAAAAAAATCGGTCAGCACAACATAAAAAAAAAGGGGGAACCGGTCAGCACAACGAAAAAAAAGGAAAAAAATAGGTCAGCACAACGTAAAAAAAATGATCATCACATTGTAAAAAAAAAAGCCCGGTCAGCACAACGTAAAAAAAGCGAAAAAAAATCGGTCAGCACAACGTAAAAAAAAAACCCGGTCAGCACAACGTAAAAAAAAGAGAAACACCGGTCAGCACAACATAAAAAAAATTTCGTCAGCACAACGAAAAAAATGGTCAGCACAACGTAAAAAAAAGGGAAAAAAACCGGTCAGCACAACGTAAAAAAAAGGGAAAAAATTGGTTAGCACAACGTAAAAAAAATCCGGTCAGCACAACGAAAAAAACGGTCAGCACAACGTAAAAAATAGGAAAAAACCGGTCAGCTCAACGTAAAAAAACGGGTCAGCACAACGTAAAAAAAGGGAAAAAATTGGTCAGCACAACGTAAAAAAAGGGAAAAAAAGGTCAGCACAACGTAAAAAAAAGGTGGGGGAATCGGTCAGCACAACGTAAAAAAAAAACGGTCAGCACAACGTAAAAAAAGGGAAAAAACCGTGAGCACAACGTAAAAAAAAGGGTGGGGGGAACCGGTCAACACAACGTAAAAAAAAGGGTGGGGGAACCGGTCAACACAACGTAAAAAAAGGGAGAAAAATCGGTCAGAACAACGTAAAAAAAATCCGGTCAGCATAATGTAAAAAAAAGGGAAAAAAACAGGTCAGCACAATGTAAAAAATATCCGGTCAGCACAAAAAAAAACCGATCAGCACAATGTAAAAAAGGGAAAAAACAGGTCAGCACAACGTATAAAAAAACCGGTCAGCATAACGAAAAAAAAAGGGAAAAAAACCGGTGAGCACAACGTAAAAAAATCCGGTCAGCACAAAAAAAACCAGTCAACACAACGTAAAAAAAGGAAAAAACTAGTCAGCACAATGTAAAAGAAAAAAACCTGCCAGCCCAACGAAAAAAAAAACGGTCAGCACAAAGTAAAAAAAAAGGGAAAAAAATAGGTCAGCACAACGTAAAAAAAAGGGTGGGGGGAACCGGTCAACACAACGTAAAATAAGAGTGAAAAAAACCGGTCAGCACAACGTAAAAAAAAAGGGGAAAAAATCAGTCAGCACAACGTAAAAAAAATTCGGTCAGCACAACGAAAAAAAGGGGGGAAACTGGTAAAAAAAAAAACGATCAGCACAACATAAAAATGGGAAAAAAACCGGTCAGTACAACGTAAAAAAAATAGTCAGCACAACGTAAAAAAAAGGGGGGAACTGGTCAGCACAACGTAAAAAAAACGTTCAGCACAACGTAAAAAAAGAAAAAAAACTGGTCAGCACAACGTAAAAAAAAATTCGGCAAGCACAACGAAAAAAAGGGGGAAAACTGGTAAAAAAACCAGTCAGCACAACGTAAAAAATGGGAAAAAAACCGGTCAGCACATCATAAAAAAATGGTCAGCACAAAGTAAAAAAAATGAAAAAAATAGGTTAGCACAACGAAAAAAAAAACGGTCAGCACAACAAGAAAAAAGGGAAAAAAACCGGTCAGCACAACGTAAGAAAAGGGAAAAAACCGGTCAGCACAACGTAAAAAAAACGTTTAGCACAACGTAAAAAAGGGAAAAAACCGGTAAGCACAACATAAAAAAAATCTGGTCAGCACAACGGAAAAAAGGGGGGAACTGGTAAAAAAAACGGTCAGCACAACGTAAAAAATGGGAAAAAAAACTGGTCAGCACATCGTAAAAAAACGGTCAGCACAAAGTAAAAAAATGAAAAAAATAGGTTAGCACAACGAAAAAAACTGGTCAGCACAACGTAAAAAAAGGAAAAAAACCGGTCAGCACAACTAAAAAAAATTCAGTTAGCACAACGAAAAAAAAACCAGTCAGCACAACGTAAAAAAAGGAAAAAATCGGTCAGCACAATGTAAAAAAAAACCTGTCAGCCCAACGAAAAAAAACGATCAGGACAACATAAAAAAAGGAAAAAAACATGTCAGCAAAACGTAAAAAAAGGGAAAAATTGGTCTGCACAACGTAAAAAAAAGGGAAAAAAAGGTCAGCACAACGTAAAAAAAAGGTGGGGGAACCGGTCAGCACAACGTAAAAAAAAACGGGTAAGCACAACGTAAAAAAAGGGAAAAAACCGGTCAGCCCACGTAAAAAAAACCGGTCAGCACAACGAAAAAAATAGGGGCGACTAGTCAGCACAACATAAAAAAAGGGGGGGAACCGGTCAGCACAACGAAGAAAAAAATCGGAGGAGCCTACCGAAGATGAGACCATTACGGCGCCTTTAGGTGTCCTCCTCTGGATAGCTCCATTTAAAGAACAAGTGTCAGCACAACGTAAAAAAAGTGGAAAAAAAGGAAAAAACCGTCAGCACAATGTAAAAAAAAACGGTCAGCACAATGTAAAAAAGGGAAAAAATCGGTCAGCACAACGTAAAAAAATCCGGTCACCACAACGAACGAAAAACAATGAAAAAAAAACCGGTTAGCACAACATAAAAAAAGGAAAAAAAACCGGTTACCACAATGGAAAAAAAACCTATCAGCTCAACGAAAAAAAAAACGGTCAGCACAACGTAAAAAAAAGGGAAAAAAATAGGTCAGCACAATGTAAAAAAAAGGGTGGGGGAACCGGTCAACACAACGTAAAAAAAGGGGGAAAAAATCGGTCAGAACAACGTAAAAAAATCCGGTCAGCATAATGTAAAAAAAAGGGAAAAAAACAGGTCAGCACAATGTAAAAAATATCCGGTTAGCACAAAAAAAACCGATCAGCACAATGTAAAAAAGGGAAAAAACAGGTCAGCACAACGTATAAAAAAACCGGTCAGCATAACAAAAAAAAAAGGGAAAAAAAACCGGTGAGCACAACGTAAAAAAATCCGGTCAGCACAAAAAAAAACCAGTCAACACAACGTAAAAAAAGGAAAAAACTGGTCAGCACAATGTAAAAGAAAAAAACCTGCCAGCCCAACGAAAAAAAAACGGTCAGCACAAAGTAAAAAAAAGGGAAAAAAATAGGTCAGCACAACGTAAAAAAAAAGGGGGGGAACCGGTCAACACAACGTAAAATAAGAGTGAAAAAAACCGGTCAGCACAACGTAAAAAAAAAGGGGAAAAATCAGTCAGCACAACGTAAAAAAAATTCGGTCAGCACAACGAAAAAAAGGGGGGAAACCGGTAAAAAAAACGATCAGCACAACATAAAAATGGGAAAAAAACCGGTCAGTACAACGTAAAAAAAATAGTCAGCACAACGTAAAAAAAAGGGGGGAACAGGTCAGCACAACGTAAAAAAAACGTTCAGCACAACGTAAAAAAAGGAAAAAAAACTGGTCAGCACAACGTAAAAAAAAATTCGGCAAGCACAACGAAAAAAAGGGGGGGAAACTGGTAAAAAAAACCGGTCAGCACAACGTAAAAAATGGGAAAAAAACCGGTCAGCACATCATAAAAAAACGGTCAGCACAAAGTAAAAAAAATGAAAAAAATAGGTTAGCACAACGAAAAAACCGGTCAGCACAACAAGAAAAAAGGGAAAAAAACCGGTCAGCACAACGTAAGAAAAGGGAAAAAACCGGTCAGCACAACGTAAAAAAAACGTTCAGCACAACGTAAAAAAGGGAAAAAATCGGTAAGCACAACATAAAAAAAATCTGGTCAGCACAACGGAAAAAAGGGGGGAACTGGTAAAAAAAAACCAGTCAGCACAACGTAAAAAAATGGGAAAAAAACCGGTCAGCACATCGTAAAAAAAACGGTCAGCACAATGTAAAAAAGGGAAAAAATCGGTCAGCACAACGTAAAAAATTCCGGTCACCACAACGAACGAAAAACAATGAAAAAAAAAACCGGTTAGCACAACATAAAAAAGGAAAAAAAACCGGTTACCACAATGGAAAAAAAACCTATCAGCTCAACGAAAAAAAAAACGGTCAGCACAACGTAAAAAAAAGGGAAAAAAATAGGTCAGCACAACGTAAAAAAAGGGTGGGGGAACCGGTCAACACAACGTAAAAAAGGGGGAAAAACCGGTCAGAACAACGTAAAAAAAATCCGGTCAGCATAATGTAAAAAAAGGGAAAAAACAGGTCAGCACAATGTAAAAAATATCCCCTCAGCACAAAAAAAACCGGTCAGCACAATGTAAAAAAGGGAAAAAACAGGTCAGCACAACGTATAAAAAAAGCGGTCAGCATAACGAAAAAAAAGGGAAAAAAACCGGTGAGCACAACGTAAAAAAATCCGGTCAGCACAAAAAAAAAACCAGTCAACACAACGTAAAAAAAAGGAAAAAACTGGTCAGCACAATGTAAAAGAAAAAAACCTAACAGCCCAACGAAAAAAAAAGTCAGCACAAAGTAAAAAAAAGGGAAAAAATAGGTCAGCACAACGTAAAAAAAAGGGGGGGAACCGGTCAACACAACGTAAAATAAGAGTGAAAAAACCGGTCAGCACAACGTAAAAAAAAGGGGAAAAAATCAGTCAGCACAACGTAAAAAAAATTCGGTCAGCACAACGAAAAAAAGGGGGGAAACCGGTAAAAAAAACGATCAGCACAACATAAAAATGGTAAAAAAACCAGTCAGTACAACGTAAAAAAAATAGTCAGCACAACGTAAAAAAAAGGGGGGAATTGGTCAGCACAACGTAAAAAAAACGTTCAGCACAACGTAAAAAAAGGAAAAAAAACTGGTCAGCACAACGTAAAAAAAAATTCGGCAAGCACAACGAAAAAAAGGGGGGGAAACTGGTAAAAAAAACCGGTCAGCACAACGTAAAAAATGGGAAAAAAACCGGTCAGCACATCATAAAAAAATGGTCAGCACAAAGTAAAAAAAATGAAAAAAATAGGTTAGCACAACGAAAAAACCGGTCAGCACAACAAAAAAAAGGGAAAAAAACCGGTCAGCACAACGTAAGAAAAGGGAAAAAAACCGGTCAGCACAACGTAAAAAAAACGTTCAGCACAACGTAAAAAAGGGAAAAAATCGGTAAGCACAACATAAAAAAAATATGGTCAGCACAACGGAAAAAAGGGGGGAACTGGTAAAAAAAAACCAGTCAGCACAACGTAAAAAAATGGGAAAAAAACCGGTCAACACATCGTAAAAAAAACGGTCAGCACAAAGTAAAAAAATGAAAAAAATAGGTTAGCACAACGAAAAAAACTGGTCAGCACAACGTAAAAAAAGGGAAAAAACCCGGTCAGCACAACGAAAAGAAAATTCAGTTAGCACAACGAAAAAAAACCAGTCAGCACAACGTAAAAAAAGGGAAAAAATCGGTCAGCACAATGTAAAAAAAACCTGTCAGCCCAACGAAAAAAAACGATCAGGACAACATAAAAAAAAGGAAAAAAAACAGTCAGCAAAACGTAAAAAAAAGGGTGGGGGGAACCGGTCAACACAACGTAAAATAAAAGGGAAAAAAATCGGTCAGCACAACGTAAAAAAAAGGGGAAAAATCGGTCAGCACAACGTAAAAAAAATCTGGTCAGCACAAAAAAAAACAACCGGTCAGCACAACATAAAAAAAGGGGGAATTGGTCAGCACAACGTAAAAAAAACGTTCAGCACAACGTAAAAAAGGGAAAAAAACTAGTCAGCACAACGTAAAAAAAAAATTCGGCAAGCACAACGAAAAAAAGGGGGGAAACTGGTAAAAAAAACCGGTCAGCACAACGTAAAAAATGGGAAAAAAACCGGTCAGCACATCATAAAAAAACGGTCAGCACAAAGTAAAAAAAATGAAAAAAATAGGTTAGCACAACGAAAAAAACCGGTCAGCACAACAAGAAAAAAGGGAAAAAAACCGGTCAGCACAACGTAAGAAAAGGGAAAAAACCGGTCAGCACAACGTAAAAAAAAACGTTCAGCACAATGTAAAAAAAAACGTTCAGCACAACGTAAAAAAGGGAAAAAACCGGTAAGCACAACGTAAAAAAAATCTGGTCAGCACAACGGAAAAAAGGGGGGAACTGGTGAAAAAAAACCAGTCAGCACAACGTAAAAAAATGGGAAAAAAAACCGGTCAGCACATCGTAAAAAAAACGGTCAGCACAAAGTAAAAAAAATGAAAAAAATAGGTTAGCACAACGAAAAAAACTGGTCAGCACAACGTAAAAAAAGGAAAAAAACCGGTCAGCACAACGAAAAGAAAATTCAGTTAGCACAACGAAAAAAAACCAGTCAGCACAACGTAAAAAAGGGAAAAAAATCGGTCAGCACAATGTAAAAAAAAACCTGTCAGCCCAACGAAAAAAAAACGATCAGGACAACATAAAAAAAGGAAAAAAACAGGTCAGCAAAACGTAAAAAAAAGGGTGGGGGGAACCGGTCAACACAACGTAAAATAAAAGGGAAAAAAATCGGTCAGCACAACGTAAAAAAAAGGGGAAAAAATCGGTCAGCACAACGTAAAAAAAATCTGGTCAGCACAAAAAAAAACAACCGGTCAGCACAACATAAAAAAAGGGGGGAATTGGTCAGCACAACGTAAAAAAAACGTTCAGCACAACGTAAAAAAAGGGAAAAAAACTAGTCAGCACAACGTAAAAAAAAATTCGGCAAGCACAACGAAAAAAGGGGGGAAACTGGTAAAAAAAACCGGTCAGCACAACGTAAAAAATGGGAAAAAAACCGGTCAGCACATCATAAAAAACGTCATCACAAAGTAAAAAAAGTGAAAAAAATAGGTCAGCACAACGAAAAAAAAAGGTCAGCACAACAAAAAAAGGGAAAAAAACCGGTCAGCACAACGTAAGAAAAGGGAAAAAAAACGGTCAGCACAACGTAAAAAAAAAACTTTCAGCACAACGTAAAAAAAAACGTTCAGCACAACGTAAAAAAGGGAAAAAACCGGTAAGCACAACGTAAAAAAAATCTGGTCAGCACAACGGAAAAAAGGGGGGAACTGGTAAAAAAAAATCGGTTAGCACAACGTAAAAAATGGGAAAAAAACCGGTCAGCACATCGTAAAAAAACGGTCAGCACAAAGTAAAAAAAATGAAAAAAATAGGTTAGCACAACGAAAAAAACTGGTCAGCACAACGTAAAAAAAAGGAAAAAAACCGGTCAGCACAACGAAAAGAAAATTCAGTTAGCACAACGAAAAAAAACCAGTCAGCACAAGGTAAAAAAAGGGAAAAAAATCGGTCAGCACAATGTAAAAAAAAAACCTGTCAGCCCAACGAAAAAAAACGATCAGGACAACATAAAAA